>NC_091446.1:74343845-74611882 GCF_964237555.1 Oryctolagus cuniculus | reverse complement strand
TCCCAGCTGCTCTGTTTCTGATCCAGCTCCCTGCTGATGCACCTTGGAAGGCAGTAGATGATGGCCCAAGTGCTTGGGCCCCTGCTACCCATGTGGGAGACCTGGATGGAGTTCCAAGCTCCTGGCTTCAGCCTGGCCCAGTCCTGGCCATTGTAGCCATTTGGGAGGGAAGTGAACCAGCAAATGGAAGATCTCTCTGTCTCTCTCTAACTCTGCCTTTCAAATAAATACATAAATTATTTTTAAAAAAAGGATTGGAGGCTGGCGCCGCGGCTCACTAGGCTAATCCTCCACCTAGCGGCGCCGGCACACCGGGTTCTAGTCCCGGTCGGGGCGCTGGATTCTCTCCCAGTTGCTTCTCTTCCAGGCCAGCTCTCTGCTGTGGCCAGGGAGTGCAGTGGAGGATGGCCCAAGTCCTTGGGCCCTGCACCTCATGGGAGACCAGGATAAGTACCTGGCTCCTGTCATTGGATCAGGCGCAGTGCACTGGCCGCGGTGGCCATTGGAGGTGAACCAACGGCAAAGGAAGACCTTTCTCTCTGTTTCTCTCTTTCACTGTCCACTCTGCCTGTCAAAAAAATAAAAAAAAAGGATTGGAACCCATGTTAGCACTTCACTTGCTCCAACTCTGAATATATAGTATCCTGTGTAACAAAAACTGATGCCCTTCTTAATGAACACTTACCTTGTTCACAAACGGAGAAGCTGAAATGGGATTTAGAGGAGGATGCAGTGGCTGCAGGCCTGGCTTGTGTCCATGCCAACAAGGTGACCCAGCAGATAGGTGGCAAGCTGTGTGAGCCACCCAGTTACCCCTCTGTACTTTCCAGGTGTGCAAAAAATAGGGCAAGTGTTTCCCTTCTGCCGTTTTAAATGATTTGCACATTGTTGCTTGTGGCCAAACCTAACAGGAAACAAACAGGGAAAAGAATTCTGAGAAATGTCTTCCACCTAGCCTCGATGACACGTTAAAGCCGCCACACAGCTTCATAGTCCAAAGAGTTAGGTTCCTGGCACACAGCCCCGCGTTTCACTTCTACCCCGATGTTAGCCTCCACTATCTGATACTCTCATTTCCTTCACTTCCTAATACTGATGAACTTCTTTCCACTCCATCCTATCCGTGATTCCCCAGGTTACCCTGGGCTTGCTTTCCTCCAAGGTGGGCCCTCAGCATAGTCTTTATGAAAACACCCTCCTCTCTCTCTGCTCCTCCCCACCCAGCCTGGTCCTCACCACCAATCATGTTCTTTGACCTCATTAGGATTTCTAGTCTGTTGCATTTTTGCTTTCACACAGGCCTCAGTCTCCTTTTCTTCATTCTCTTCCATAATTTTAATGCCCCTAATCCTCCAACTTTCATTGTTCATTGTCATCAACAAAACCCTAGCTCTGGATAAATCCAACTGGCTTTCTTCTCAGAGCCTCACATGCGCACCATGAGCCGCTAGGGTAAGTTGAACAACCTCACGTGGGTCCTCACCACCACCCCAAACGCCTCCTTTTCCCTTCTCCAGTCAACTTCTATGTATCTAACAAAATCTGTTACAGGAAGGAAGGCACCAATAGGGAATTACAGACTGACAAGCAGCTACAGGAAATCACACAGAGATCCTGTTGCATTCTGTCCAGCTGCCTCAAAGGGCAGTGTCTGCAGAATCTCAAGTAGGCATGTGTACAATTCATGATCCTTTTTAGACTTCCATTTGACTAGTCCTCATCTGTGTGTGTGAGACAGTTTTTTTTTTTTTTTTTTGACAGGCAGAGTGGACAGTGAGAGAGAGAGAGACAGAGAGAAAGGTCTTCCTTTGCCGTTGGTTCACCCTCCGATGGCCGCCATGGCCGGCGCACTGCGGCCGGAGCACCGCACTGATCCGATGGCAGGAGCCAGGTACTTATCCTGGTCTCCCATGGGGTGCAGGGCCCAAGCACTTGGGCCATTCTCCACTGCACTCCCTGGCCACAGCAGAGAGCTGGCCTGGAAGAGAAGCAACCAGGACAGAATCCGGCGCCCCAACTGGAACTAGAACCCGGTGTGCCGGCGCCGCTAGGTGGAGGATTAGCCTAGTGAGCCGCGGCGCTGGCCGTGTGAAACAGTTCTACACAATTTGTCACTTGTATAGTTTCATGTAGCTTCCATCCCGGTCATAATGCTGACCAGTGCCAACATCACAAAGATGCCCTTTTACAACCACACCTACCTCCCTCACCCCACCTATAAGTCTAGACAACTACTATTCTGTCTTCCTCTCTAAAAGTTTGTCATCTGAAAACTGTTCAGTAAGTGCAATCAAGTAAGATGTAACCTTTCGTGACAGGATTTCCAGTTTATGAATTATCATTTAGGTGTTAAAAGTCTGCCTGGCTCTTTATCCTGCAGATTTTCTCTTTTTTTAGGAGATTTATTTATTTATTTGAAAGGCAGAGTTACAGAGAAAAGGCAGAGGCAGAGAGAGAGAGAGAGGCAGAGAGAGAGAGGCAGAGAGAGAGAGGCAGAGAGAGAGAGAGAGAGAGGCAGAGAGAGAGAGAGCGAGAGCGAGCAGTGGATGGTGGCCTGGAACTTGAGCTCTTGCCACTCACGTGTGGGGTCTGGCTCCTGGTCTTAGCCTGACCCAGCCCGTGTTGTTGCAGCCATTTAGGGAATGAACCAGTGGATGGAAGACCTCTTTCTCTCTCTGTTTATCCCTATCTCTCTGCTTTTCCAGTAAATACATCTAATAAGATAAAAAAAATTGCTAGGTTTTTTAAATTTATTTAAAAAGATTTATTTATTTATTCGAAAGGCAGGGTTACAGAGAGGCAGAGGCAGAGAGACAGAGGTCTTTCATCTGCTGGTTCACTCCCCAGGTGGCTGCAATGGCTGGAGCTGGGCCAATCCAAAGCAGGATCCAGGAGCTTCTTCCAGATCTCCCACGTGAGTACAGGGGCTCAAGGACTTGGGTCATCTTCTGCTGCTTTCCCAGACCATAGCAGAGAGCTGGATCAGAGGTGGAGCAGCCGAAACTCAAACTGGCACCCATGTGGGATGCCAGCACTGCAAGCAGCAACTTTACCCACTATGCCACAGCTCCAGCCCCAGCTAGGATTTTAATAGTAACTGTTTTACACCTGTATATCAGTTTTGGGAGAATAACATCCTAACTGTGTTGAGTCTTCCAGTTCAAGAACATGATATGTCTCTCTGTTAAGATCTCTTATCCTTTCATCAATATCGCACAGCTTTTAGCATATAAGTCTTGTGTGTATGTACATGTGTGTGTGTCTTTGAGCAATTATAAATAGTATTGAATTTGCAATTTCAGTTTCCACATGCTGGTTGCTAGTATTTAGAAATACAATTGCTTTTGATATGTTTATCTTATTCACTGCATCATTGCTTAATTTATTAGTTCTGGGATTTTATTTGTAAAGTTCTTGGGATTTTCTACGTAGATAATCATGTAATCTTCATATAGAGGCAGTTTATCTCTTCCTTTCCAGGGTGTGTACCTTCCATGTCCTTTTCTTAGCTTAATCACACAGGCTAGAACTGCCAGCAATGTGCTGAATGAGATAGGTAGAAGCAAACATCCTGCCTTCTTTAGGAAGAAATCATTTAGTTAATGTGAGCTGTAAGTTTTTGTAAAACTCACAGATTAAGGAAGTTTCCTTCTATTCCAGTATTTCTCATATTTAAAAAAAAATCATTATGAGGGCCAGCGTGGCACAACAGGTTAAGCCACCACAGGCAATGCCGGCATCCCATGTTGGAGGGCTGGGTCGAGTTCTGATTGTTCCGCTTCCAGTAGCTTCTTTCCTCCGTCAGTGAAAGAAGGTTCAAGTGCTTGAGTCTCTGCCACCCATGTGAGAGGCCAATATAGAGTTCCTGGCTTCTGGTTTCAGCCCAGTCCAGCCCCAGCTGTTGTGGCCATCTGGGGAGTAAACCAGTGGATGAATGAGCTCTTTCTCTGTCTCTTCTTTTCTCTTTGTTCCTCTGCCTTTCAAATAAATAAATATTTTAGAAATTAAATTATTATTATGAATGGTGTTGAATTTTTGTCAAATGCTTTTGATGTATCTATTGATATGATGTGAGTTTCATTCTTTAGTTCTTTCAGTATGATGGATTGTCTTGGCTGTAATTTTCCATATTGAATCATCATATTCCTGGAAATAAACCCTACTTAATCATGCTGTATACTAATTTTTATGTTGTTGATTTTTATTTTCTAATATTCTCTTAAGAGATTTAAAAATATTTATTTATTTATTTATTTATTTATTTATTTAATATACAGAGACAGACTTTCCATCCTCTGGTTCACACCCCATATGGCTGCAACAGCCAGGTCTGGGCAAAACCAGGAGCCCAGAACTCCATCCAGGTCTCCCACATAAGTGGAAGGTGCCCAAGTTCTTAGGTCATCGTCTGTTGCCTTCCCAGGCACATTAACAGAGATCTGGATCAGAAACAGAGTTGTCAGGACTTGAACCAGAACTCCTCATGAGATGTGAACATACCAAGTGGTAGCTTAACCTGCTGCACCACAACACTGGCCTCCAAAGGGTTTTTACGTCTACATCTATGCGGGGTTATGGCCTATAGTTTTCTGTTTTTATCCTGTCTGTCTGGCTTTGGTATCAGGGCAATACTAACTGCAAAAAAACAAAAACAAAACAAAACAAAGAGTTGATGAGTGCTTCCTCATCTTGTGTTTTCTGGAAGAGACGGCATAGACTTGGTTTTAACTCTTCCTTAAACATTTGAAAGATTCTCTAGTAAAATCACCTGCATCTGGGGGTTGGGGGCTGGCACTGTGGCATAGTGGGTAAAGCCACTGTCTGCAGTGCCAGCATCCCATATGGGCGCTGGTTCAAGTCCCAGCTGCTCCACTTTTGATCCAGTTCTCTTTTATGGCCTGGGAAAGCAGTGAAAGATGACCCAAGTCCTTGGGCCCCTGCATCTGCATGGGATACCTGGAGAAAGCTCCTGGCTCCTGGCTTCAGATCTGCACAGCTTCGGCTGTGTGGCCATTTGGAGAGTGAACCCACAGTTGGAAGACCTCTCTCTCTCTCTTTCTCTCTCTCTCCCTCTCCCTCTCCCTCTGCCTCTTTGTAACTCTTGCCTTTCAAATAAATAAATAAATCTTTTAAAAAAATCATCTGCATCTGGTCATCTCTTTTTTCATTGGGCCTTTTTTTTTTTTTTTTTTGGATGGGCAGAGTTAGACAGTGAGAAAGAGAGAGACAGAGAGAAAGGTCTTCCTTCCGTTGGTTCACCCCCCCAAATGGCCGCCAAAAGGGCTATGCCAATCAGAAGCCAGGAGCCAGATGCTTCCTCCTGGTCTCCCATGCGGGTGCAGGGCCCAAGCACTTGGACCATCCTCCACTGCCTTCCAGGCCACAGCAGAGAGCTAAACTGGAAGAGGAACAACCGGGACAGAACCAGCGCCCCAACCAGGACTAGAACCCGGGGTGCCGGCGCTGCAGGCGGAGGATTAGCCTAGTGAGCTGCGTCGCTGGCCTTTTTCAGTGGGTCTTAAACAGTAAATTAAACTTCCTTAACAGCTGTAGGCCTATTCAAATTATCTTTTTGTTGTGAGCCTCTGGACCTTGTTTAAATCTTCTGTTCTAGCTGACTTACTCTGGTACTTCTGGAAGGAGAAAGCGGCATCTCCTCATTACCTCCAGGTGGAGGTAGATGTCCAGGTTCTTCACCTGGCCTCTGTTGACACTTGAGGTAGAGGGAGGATTCCCCCCACACACACACACACTTATTACCGCCAGGTAGAGGCGGAAGTGCAGGTTCCCCTGTGATCTCCACTGATAGTCTAGGGTTGATGACAGTGAACTTGGCTGACACCTGCTCAGCAGGGGCTTGAGGGTGCCTCATGATGGCCTCACAAGAGTGCAAGTCGAAGCTCCCCACTCCATCTTTTGCTGGTTGAATGAAGATGGGACCACAGTCTTTGCCATGGTATTTGGCTGCAGGGGGATAGCTACTGTCTAGAAGTTTTCTGCCTTGCTAGGCTTCCCCTTTCCTGTCTCTCTGGCTAAAAATATTGGGCATTTCTGGCACCATCTGTCAACTGGGCCTCTGGCTTCTTCAGTTTCAATTCTGAGATATTTGAAGGAAAAAGGAAACAAGGAAGTTCTCCACCAAGTCACTCCTCAGTCCTGAGGTCTCTCGGCAGTCTCCCTCTCCCCTCCTTTCAGTCATCTGTGTTCTATTGGACATCTCAGATTTTCGGTTGTTCTTAGCAGGAGGAATAGAGAGAAGCATGCTATTCCATTTTCCTGCAAGCAGTGCTCTTATTGTGGTTGAATTTGCATTTCCCTAACCCTGATGATGTTGGACATCTGTCGTGTGCTCATATGCCATCTGTAGCCCCCTCCAGTGAAGTTCAACTATCATTTTAAACCTTCCTTCACATCTCTTCTTGGCTGTCAAGAAACCATATCAACCACAAGGATCACAAGCTGAATCCCTCATCTTCCCCTACAAAACCCAGTCACTTTCCTCTGTTCTTTTCTCCATCTTCATTGCCAACATTGGTCCTGTTAGAGTCGACCACCCGAAAAACGTCACCAAGAGACACGTCTCTTATGCAAACAGCACGGGGAAGTTTTATTGATTATCCAGCATGCTGGGGCTGTCTGATCATCATGAGCAGAGCAGCCCCGAATAACCAAAGGTTAGGGTTTATAAAGGCAAAAACCGCAAAACCGGGAAGGGGGGAATACATGGTTGCTATGCACGGTTGCTATACACAGTTGCTAAAATCAAAAGAGAGTACATAAAATCAAAAGAGAGTATATGGTTACTGGGGTCAACATAACCTAAAACCTAAGTGAAATTAATATTTATCATAATCTTGACAATACCAGTTACAATATTACAATCAGCAATTAGGACTTGACATTAATGTAAGACACAGACAAATCACATCTTCATTATTAGCCCAGGTAACCCAGGTGTAACCTTTCTACTTTTAAGCTTGAGCAATCATGCTAGGGGGTTTTTGTGTGTTGCCAAGGGTGATGTAGTGCACTGCTATTGTCCGACTATTTGAGATCATAGTTTCGGACCAGAGTCTCACGGTGGGGGGGTGCTGTCTCAGAATGGAGTCTCAAGTGCTCCAAAATGGAGTCCCTACTGCCAAGGTGCTACTCTTATTTTTTTTTACAGCTGTACCAGCAAGGTTTAAACCTGTAAGCTTAAGCTTAACTTTTTACACCTGCACATATACAATTTTAACTCTTCATTCCCCACTCCTTGTTGTGAGGATCTCTAATCTTAGAGATTTGTTTTTGTATCTTTTAATGTGACATATTGTTGTCTTATGATTATGAGTTTAACATTTTTAACTTGTTCCCGCACGAAGGTGATGAGTCTATTTAACACACAAGGTCCTATGGTTACAATTAGGAGTAGAACAATTAAGGGTCCTGTTAGGGCTGACAGTAGAGTAGTAAGCCATGGGGACTGGCCGAACCATGACTCAAACCATCCCTGTTGAGTTTCCCTCTCCTGTTGCCATTTTTCCAGTCGTTTTCTGAGTTTGGCCATGAAGTTTCTAACCACCTGGGTTTAGTCAGCATAAAAACAACATTTTTCCTTTAGGGCCGCACATAACACACACCCCCCCTCATGAAAATGAGATCCAACCCCCGCCTGTTCTGTAATACTGAAATGCAGATACTGGGCTACATCTGGGAGATTGTGGAAGATTTGTCAGGCAGAAGGATCTCCACCTGGCAGGTTATCAGGTAGAAGGGGGCAGGGCAGGATGCAAAGGCTGGGCTGCCCATGAAACATTGTCAGGATGACTGAGATGCAGATGCATATGCTGGACACATTAGGCCTTTATGTCACACACACATAAGCTCATAACTGACTTTCTGCCTAATATTTTTTTTCTTAAGAGGTAATACCCAAAATTCTTCTTTGGGATTATGGATGGAGTTCCGTCTTCTGTAACTTCTTCGAAGCTGGCATGTGGGCGTCGAGGGGGATTTGGGTATTTCCTCTTGCTACCTGTCTTATGGTGTGCAACAGTGGCCTTGGAAAGACTGTACTGCTTGGTCCAGAGGGCTGTTCAGGTAGTCCAGTGGAATGGGCTGGAAGCCTTGTCTGACGACCATTTGGAGTTAACAGCTTTTAGTCTGTTAGAGACAAAACAAATAAAGGCATTAAAAACACACGGTGTAAGGAGAAGCATCTATAGTTTCAGTACAGGAGTGGAGGGGACCACTTCCCCCTGGACTATTGGATAGACTTTTAAGGCCTGGCAGGGTGTGTGAGGCCCAGACCTATCCATGGGGTGCTGTTAAGAAAATTGTAAGAGATGCAAATCTCCTTTAAGGGAGGCACCCTGTTGACTCGCATTACATGGCTGGACTAGGAGAGTTAAATAGGAGGCTGATAGAAATAGGCAACTTACGTTTTACTGACCCTAAGCCATCCCCAGTAGCAGTGGCTGGAATTGGAAGCTGGGCAGAGGCTGGGCAGAGCCAAAGGCTTTTTAGCTCGGGGCCACAGGGTCTGTAGTTCTGAACCAGGAGTCCTTCGACACCCAGGGCAGTTCCGTGTCCAGTGGCTGTGCTCTTGGCAGGGCCGACAGAAGGCATTTGCTGTTACGACAGCTGCTTGCCCAACGCCCTGGCTCCTTATATCAGCAACAGGTGCACAGGTTTGGGGTGCACTGGCCTTGCTGGGTCTCCTTGACGGCAGATCACCGTGTAAAGCAGCCATTGATTGGCCTGTTGCCCATCCATACATTGCTCCTGCTGCTAGCTTGCTCCTCATTCCACTGGTCTCTAATAAAGTGGACCATGGAGGCAGCCTCTATGATGCCAGTCAAGGGGGGTGCCCAACCCAACCCTGATTTTTGGAGATTTTTTTTTTAAATATCAGGGTGAGCTAGAAAAACTATGGTCATGGGCAAATTCTGACACTTAGTATCTTCCTGCGAGTTAAGACTGTGCCCATGAGGAGAACTATGACCCTTTAGGTAAGATCAACTGTGGTGACCTGCTTGCATACTTTGAGGTCGTCAGTGTAACTTTTTACACCGAAAAATTGATCTAGTTGTCACATTATTTTATAGTTTAACCTTTGTTGTTGTTGTTGTTGTTGTTTGGGGCCCTATACTGTGGCCAGGCATTATTACAGAAAAGGTCAGTCATCCCTTACATAAGGTCTGGGGATCAAACCGTACATCACAGTGGAGAGTCCTGCAGAACAGTAGTAACTTCCCTTCTGGAAGAGAAAAGAGAAGTGAGGCAGCGAGTTGGGTCTCTAGCCTGACTTTTTGGGCTTTTAGATTTAACTGGCAGTTTAACCAGTGTTTACTGCGTAGCCTGACTTAGAGGAGAAATTGTGGCAGAGGTCTCTGCCATTCTTTGGCTTCCGGGTATTTACCGTGTAGCCTGTAGACACGAGAGCTTTCTTGGGTTTCTGGAACCCAGTTTTCTAGCATCTGCCACATAACCATAACTTAACAGAGACAGTAGAGTACACAATGGATTAACATGAATTTTATGTCTCTTGTTGTCGAATAAACCAGAAATAATAAAAAAAAAACCTGTATATAAGAGTTTACATAATTTAGGATTATTTAACAGAGTCAAAAAAAAAAAAAGAGCTTACAGGACCTAACTCTAGAAATGGCAGAGTAACCGAATAAGCAGACACTGTTAAAACAGACGTTACAGTTTTTGCAGAAACAGATTCCAAGATTTATGATTTAGACCATTTTTAGATATTTACTAATATTAGTACACTTTTTTTTTTAAACTTTATTGTTATAATAGAAGATTAGACTTTAACTTTAGGTCAGTGTAATTTTAGCATTAGCACTTAACTCTGTAAATAATATTTTAAAATTATAAACATTTTAAAACTTTTTATGACTTGTTTACACCTTTTGAAACTTTATACTCATAGTTACTTTTATATAGCCTTGAATTGTCATGTATGGACAACCTATGCGAATACATGTTAACAAACTCAAACAGTTTTTTTTTTTTTTAATTGAATTTGAGATGTTAAAAGTATATATAATATATTTTTCCAAGTTTTACTTAGCACTGATGCCTAGATGACTTAAGACACTGAGTTATTAATGAATACCACACCATTATCTGAAATAAAAGTTAAAATTACATTTTTATGTTTTTAAGTAACATGAGGATAACACCTCCTGGACAGCAAACATTAGTGCATGTTTACAACTTTGAAAAGATCTTCCTCATTAAGAGAAACAAGTTTAAAGCATATCAAAGACATGTAAAACTGAGCAAGCCAGCCACTGAGCAAACTTAAGGGCGTTTGCATTACCTCAATTTTTTGAACCAATCTGCATTGGCTTACTTTAGTTAACAACATAAAGGCTTGTATACACAGAATTTTACTCTTATTTTTATAAGACCGCTTTAGCTGGAAAGCAAAAACATAAATACAGCATAGGTCTGACACTATTTATAACATTTTAATATATTTTATATAATCTGAATTGACCCAAGCAGCTGTTACTTTAACAAATTTAGAGTCTCATCCTTTGAGAGTTCCAGGGATCCGACTGGAAGCCCAAAGTTGGAAGACTCGGTTTAGAATTTAAGCTGTCAGAGTCAAACCATTTAGCCAAAATTAGTACATTTCTGATCAGTTGGGTAATCACTCAGACATTAAAAACAGATAAACAATGTAAACAACTTTGCATTGTAGTTTTCCCAATTAAGACTCTAATGGCAATAGAAAAACGCGAAACCTTCGAGACAGGTGAATGCTCTCAGATGAATAACCCATTGTTTAGGTTTTTATTAGCTGCAAAGAGAAAAACCCATCAGGTTGGTAAGGGTTAATGGCTTAAGGTTCTGGCTCCCTTAGGTAAGGCCAGCAGTAGTATTGAATTGGAAATTCCTCCAGGAGAGGAGGGAAAAAGCAGCCCTGGGGTGGGGGCTCTGCCTAGAGATATTTGGCTATGCCTGCCTGGGTGCGGCAGGCCACATGGACTAGCATAGAGTGCAGAGAAAGGCTGTGGTCCCCCATTTACAGGGAAGACTGCACACACCGGGGCCTGGCAGGACTAATCGTGGGGTTGGGTAGGTGCGCCGTTTTACTAAGAGTGTTGGGAACCTCCTATAATTTAACCAAAGCCAGATCAATTAGGACTACTGTAGACACTCAGTCAATTACAACAGATAGTTAACTTTAGCTCTTTTCCAGATTTAGTCCTCAGGCAATCAAAGCTTAGCAACAGTAATAGTTCACAAAAAAACTTTTAAGACGCACCAGAGCTACCATAAGCTGCAAAGACGGAAAACTTTTTACCCGGTTGGAAAGGGTTAACAGGTAACAGGTAACAGCTTTTCCCTAGGTGGAGAGACCTGTGGAATTTCCCTCTCCCTTTCTCCAGGCCAGTGGTATAGGAATGGAGATGAGGAGAGCAAAAGAGTGGGGGAGGGAGCCCCCGGGAGGAGGAGGAAGGCAGAAAGCAATGAAGCTCCTCATGAAATCTCCTATCGCTTAAGGTTACCCACTACCTAGTTGTCTGAGTTTACCTGAGGGTCAATATTAGCCTCGACCGAAGCTAAGCCCTGCTCGCGTAGCAGTAGGCAGCGTGATCAGGCGTCCCTCCGAGAGAGAGACCTGGTGCTCGGGTCACAGTCCGGCTGCCGGGAAGCCAAAGCAAACTCAGGGGATCTCCAGGCTCTCAGCCAACTGCCCTTCCTAATTTCCCTCCCATTCCTTACAATCCCTCTGGAGTTTCGGCCGTAGCTAAGCTGTGGCCGGGGGGACTCCGCGTTCTCGGAGAGCTGTGGGGTGCCGGACACTCAACGGTCACTTCCACAGATCCGGTCCCGCTTGAGGGAAGGAATACTGACCTCCGATGTTTTCTCAAAATCCCGGTCTGGGTGCCCATGACGGCCAGGCAGGAGAAGGGCCTCTTTCACTTGGCGAATGAGTGGTAAATGGAGAGCCCTCCGGGGGGCCATTCAGAGGCACAGAAAGACTGCCACTTTACCTTCTTGACTGACAAAGAAAGGTTATGTGCCCGGTCGCTTACCTCCTACCAATGATTTAAAGTTAGAGACAAAGGTGTAGACACAGTCTGGCCCATGTTAGCAGACAACACAATGTACACGAACAGACAAACAGTGTAGAGAATCAGCACACAACAACCACACAAAGTGTCCATAAAGGAACTGAGATAAACTACTGGTCGCAATGATGCTGGCAATACAAACACAGACTCTGGAACCGCCTCAGAGCCCTGTGAGGATGCCGGTAATACAAATGCAAGCTCCGGAACCACTTCAGAACCTACAAATGCAGACTCCAGAACCACTTCAGAGTCACGTGACCATGCTGGCAATACAAATGCAGATTCCAAATCTACCAAATGGGAGCCATCACAGCGCCCCATACAATGCTAAATGACAAGAGAATACAATCAACAAACAACAAGACAACCAACAAAGCACCTTACAACTACAAAAGACTAATAATAAGAAGGCCTTACCGGCCACCCCGTCTGTGCTGGGAATGCAGACTCCACGCCTGCCCCGTCGGAAGTTTCTGGGCGTCCCCAGCCTTCCTTTGTCCTCCTGAGGCGTCCCTCAGGGCCGTAGCCTGTGGCCCCCGGGCACGTCTGCCGGCCACAGCCAGGAAGGGCTCACGCCCTGTCCCAGCAGCTACTACACCAGCACAGTTCCCAAAACCCTAGAGCGCTCACAAACTACCAAAATCCAGAATGAAGAGACACAAACCACAAATAAGCCGGCCGACAACACAAATAGGCGCCTGCACTTACCCCGAGAGATATCCGTTGGAGACGTCTGCAGGCAGCAGTCAGATCTCGCTGGGGCCTCCAAATGTTAGAGTCGACCACCCGAAAAACGTCACCAAGAGACACGTCTCTTATGCAAACAGCACGGGGAAGTTTTATTGATTATCCAGCATGCTGGGGCTGTCTGATCATCATGAGCAGAGCAGCCCCGAATAACCAAAGGTTAGGGTTTATAAAGGCAAAAACCGCAAAACCGGGAAGGGGGGAATACATGGTTGCTATGCACGGTTGCTATACACAGTTGCTAAAATCAAAAGAGAGTACATAAAATCAAAAGAGAGTATATGGTTACTGGGGTCAACATAACCTAAAACCTAAGTGAAATTAATATTTATCATAATCTTGACAATACCAGTTACAATATTACAATCAGCAATTAGGACTTGACATTAATGTAAGACACAGACAAATCACATCTTCATTATTAGCCCAGGTAACCCAGGTGTAACCTTTCTACTTTTAAGCTTGAGCAATCATGCTAGGGGGTTTTTGTGTGTTGCCAAGGGTGATGTAGTGCACTGCTATTGTCCGACTATTTGAGATCATAGTTTCGGACCAGAGTCTCACGGTGGGGGGGTGCTGTCTCAGAATGGAGTCTCAAGTGCTCCAAAATGGAGTCCCTACTGCCAAGGTGCTACTCTTATTTTTTTTTACAGCTGTACCAGCAAGGTTTAAACCTGTAAGCTTAAGCTTAACTTTTTACACCTGCACATATACAATTTTAACTCTTCAGTCCAAATAACCACCGTGTGTTATCTGGCTGTGCATAAATGGTCTTTTACTGGCATCCACCCTGCCAGATCGCCAACATACAAAATCAACTTAAGCTTAACCCTTCCAATTTCACTTAGTGTACAGCCCGAGATGCTTCATCTGGCCTGTAAGGGTTTATGTGGTCTGACCCTCTCTTCCTGTCCATCCTCAGCTCTTACCAGTCTTTCTCATGCATTATTCGAGCCCCAGTGGCCTTTGACCAGTGCCTTAATTCTCATCTCAAAAACACCACAAATAAATGGGTGTGATTTTCAACAATACTGAAGTCAAGAAAGCCAGAGGGGGTGACCCAGGTCTCTGTTCTAGGACCTGTTTCCAAGGAATTTCCAAACCATTCTGCAAAGTGTTATACCATTTACCATTCCCATAGGCACTGTATGGAGATTCCAGCATCTCCATATCCTTGCTGACACGTGTAATTACTTATTGCTTTTATTTCAGCCATCCTAGCTGGATGTCAGATCGTACTTCACCATGGTTTTGGATTGCATTTCTCTAACAACCAATGATGTTGAACATTTTTCATGGGTTCACTGGCCACTTGTGTATCTTCTTCAGAGAAATGTATACACAAATGTTTTGCTCTTTAAAACAAAATGAGTTATGTTCCAGCTTCCTGGCTAATGCATCCTTGGAGGCAGCAGGTGATGGTTCAAGTGCCTAGGACTCTGCCACCCTTGTGGGAGACCTAGATGGAGTTCCAGGCTCCCGGCTTCAGCCTGACTGTCAGGGCTATTAGGTGTGTGAACGAAAAGATGGAAGGTTCTTTCTTTCTCTCCTTGTCACTCTGCCTTTCAAGTAGATGAAAAATAATAAACACTTTTTAAAAATGAGATGTTTCTCCTTTTACTGTTGGTTGTTTTTTCATATATTCTAGATATTCATCATTTATGTAATTTGCAGTTGTTTCTCCCAGTCTATGAATTTTCTTTTCACTTTTGAAGTAAAAATATTCTTAAGTTTGAAAAATTGCAACTTAACCATTTTTTTGTAATTTTTGCTGTGCTTTTGCTGGCCCATCTAGGAAACTACCACCTGCCACCTAATCCAAGGACGTGAAGGGTTTTTTTTGAGATTTTACTTTAGCTGTGACATTTAGGTCCATGATATATTTAAAGTAAATTTTTATACAATCATACACCATGTAACAATTTCTGTCTATGACAGATGGTGTGTATGACAGTGGTCCTATAAGATTATCATGGTGTTATAAATTCCTGTCACCCAGTGATGTCACACTATTGAAACATTATAGCACAATGTATTACTCACATGACACTGACACATTGATAAGCCTTCTGCACTGTCAACCTGATACAAGTACGTAGCACACCATTACACACAGCACATGATAGTTGCCAATGATAATAAATGACTAGGCTATTGCTTTGTGTATTTACTATACTATACCTTTTTATTATTGTTATTTTTAATTATTTATTTTCATTGACTTGAAAGGCAGAGCAAGAGAGAGAGAGAGGAGAAAGAGAGTACGAGAGAGAGAGAGTGTACTTATGAGAGAGTGCTGGCTTTTGTTAGATGCCTTCTCTGTGTCTACTAAGCTGATAATGTGCATTTTGTCCTGTACTCTATAAATATTACATATTATATTATATTGATTTTCACATGTCGAACTGGTCTTGCCTTCCTGGGATAAATGTTGTTTCATTAAAATAATTGAAGATCATTTGTATGTAAACAATTACTTTATCTCTTATTTCTTGTGTGTATATATATATATATTTGAAAGGCAGAATGACAGAGTTGGGAGACACACACACACACACACACACAAAATCTTCCATTTGCTGGTTCGCTCCCCACATGGCCACAACAGCCAGGTCAAAGCCAGATGGAACCCAGGCACCCCACCCCATGGCAGGGGCCCAAGTGCTTGAGCCATCTTCTTCTATTTCCCAGGCACATGAGCAGGAAACTGAATAGCTGAGACTTGAATCAGTACTGCGATATGGAATCCTGGTGTCACAAGCAGAGGTTTAACCTGCTGTGACACAAAGCTGACCCCTTTTGCTTCTTTCAAGACTCTCTTAAATTGTCTTTTGGTGGCCTCATGATTTGTTTAGGCGTGAGTCTCTCAGTTTTTCCTACTTGGGGTTCATTGAGCTTTTTGGATGTGCAGATTAATATTTGTCATCCGTGTTGTGACATTGTCAGCATTATTTCTTCAAGAACTCTATCTGCCCTTTTTCTTCTCTCCTTCTGAGACATTCATTATGTGTGTGTTGGTATGCTTAACTGTGTCCTACAGGTCTCTGAAGACCTGTTAATTTTTACCCAGTGTTTCCAAGTTCTATTCCTTATCCTGGAAAATCTCCAATGGCCTATATTCAAGCTCACTGAGCCGCTCTAGTAAAATTTCCATTTTTTGTTATTGTAGTTTTTAACTCCAGAATTTCTATTTGGTTCTTTTTATATTTTCCTCTTATTGATATTCTATTCCTTGTGAGGCAGTAGTCTATTTCCTTTAGCTCATTAGATGGCTTTCTTTAGTTCCTTAAATATGTTAAAATAGCCAATTTAAAGTTATTTTATTTTATGAAAGTTTGTTTGAAAGGCAGAGAGAGAGGTGGGAGGGAGAGAGAGATATCTCCCACTCACTGTTTGACTACCCCAAATAACCACAACAGCTGGGGCAGGGCCGGGCCAAAGCCAGGAGCCAGAAACTCAATCCATATGTCCCATGTGAATGGCAGGGTTCTAAATACTTGAGTCATCATCTGCTGCCTCCCAGGAAACTAGACTTGGAAGCAGGGCTGGAACTGGAAATCCAGTCACTCTGATATGGGGTGCAGGCAACTCAAAGGTGGTCTCTTAGCTGCTGTCCCAAATGTCCACCCCTAAAATCTTGAGGAAGTTTCTATTGACTAATTTTTTCCTGTGTAAAGGGAAGGTTTTTTTTTGTCTCTCTGAATATTTATTTTTGTTTGTTTGTTTAGAAAGAGATTCAGCAATTTTCTTGAATAGATGCTTCCTAGATTGTTAAAAGCTTTTGGTTATTTCTAGTGTTAAGAGAGCATTGTCTGGCCGGCGCTGCGGCTCAGTAAGCTAATCCTCTGCCTTGCGGCGCGGGCACACCGTGTTCTAGTCCCCGTTGGGGCGCTGGATTCTGTCCTGGTTGCCCCTCTTCCAGGCCAGCTCTCTGCTATGGCCAGGGAGTGCAGTGGAGGATGGCCCAAGTCCTTGAACCAACGGCAAAAAGGAAGACCTTTCTCTCTGTCTCTCTCTCTCTCACTATCCACTCTGCCTGTAAAAAAAAAAAAAAATAAAAAATAAAAGAGAGAGAGAGAGCATTGTCTATTGACAATGTTTGCCAATATTCTCACTGATTTTATGGAACAGAAGATTTTCAGAGGTCTTTACTCTGCCATTCCTAGTGACACCCCACAGTTGTTTGCATTAATTTTGATTGTATCACCTGTAACAAAAACAAACCATATATGACCCTATTCCCTAGCCAGACTGAGAGTTCCTATAGGGAAGGGACTGTGTCCTGTTCTCTATCTCCACTTATAGAACACAGTCGTGTTTTGGAAGTAGCAGGCTCTTTTTGAAGAAATGAGGGATTGGACCTACATTGAGGAAAAGGCTGTATGTTGTCTTGGGATTCTGACTCTTCCTCTTAATTCTAAAACACGTTGGAAAAGCCATTCTGATAGTTGCATCTGGATAGTTCTGGAAGGTTCTGTCCCAACTATGTCACTTACTAAAAGGCTGTCCTAAGGGAGTTTGTGTGATCATTCAGAGCCTCAGTTTTCTCAGATACACAATGCAGTTAACAAAACTTAATATCATGATCCTAGTGTCACTCAAAGGATTAGCTGTGTTGACACACGTGAAGGCCATGGCCAAGTGTCAGGTGCTGCCGCTTCATCATTGTGAGCATGTGTTCTTGCCTTGCGGAACTTCAGGGAGTCCTTTAATCACTTCCTGTTCAATTTGAGCAAGAATTTGTCAAACGCACCTGCCAACAGCAACTGATGAACAATGGTATCTGTTGTTTTCTAATGTCTGAGCTTCTGTAAAGGGTTTCTTTGAAATCGAGGCAGGCTGCACAACCAAGTTGCTCTATCCAAAGAGCTACTGCGCTGATTGAGCTATGAACAGAGAACACCTGACACTGCCCAGGTGGGGAGAGAGCAGCCGCTTTCCCAGAGAGGTTGAGGTCTTAGAGCTGGGAGAGGCTAGGAAACTCCAGGACTCATCCAGAAAAGGAAGCAACCCACAAACTCCCAGAAAGCAAAGCAGAGGGGCTCTGAGAACTGCTCCATGGGGTTCTGGCAGGAGGGGACTTACCTCCACGGACCACCTCAACTATTTGCTAGGAAAATTTATGCAGGAATCTCTTTAATGTATTTATACTTTCTGGTAGGATTTTTCTAAAGAATTTAATTTTTTTTTTAAGCTTGGAAACAACTGATCCAATCCAACCCATTATTAGATAAATGAAAACAGGGCCCAGAAAAATCCAGTCTCAGCCAGTCACACAGGAAAGGATTAGCAAAGCTGGGATTCCAAGGTGCCTGTTGTGCCTGCAAATCCAGGTTTCTTTCCCTCTTAACTGTTGCCTTCCTGTCACACGGCCTCCACCGCAGTGAAACACTTTCAGCATGTGTGGACTCCAGCTGTGGGCTGTGTCTGTAGATACCTTGTCTTCAAGAGTAGATATATCTGGGCCAGTGTTGTGAGTGCAGTGGGTTAAGCCGCCACCCATATGAACACTGGTTCAAGTCCCAGCTGCTCTGCTTCCAATCCAACTCCCTGCTAATGCATCTGGGAAAGCAGCAGGTGATGGCTCAGGTACCTGGGCCCCTGCCACACATGTGGAAGATGTGGATAGAATTGCAGACTCCTGGCTTCGGCCTGGCATATCCCTAGCCGTTGTGACCATTTAGGGAGTGATTCGGTGGATGGAAATCAATCTCTCTCTCTCTCTCTCTCTCTCTCTCTCTCTAACTCTGCCTTTCAAATAAATAAATCTTAAAAAAAAAATGAGAGAGAGAGGGGCCGGCACTGTGGCTCACTTGGTTAATCCTCCACGTGCAGCGCCGGCATCTCATATGAGCTCTGGGTTCTAGTCCCGGTTGCTCCTCTTCCAGTCCAGCTTTTTGCTGTGGCCCAGGAGGGCAGTGGAGGATGGCCCAAGTGCTTGGGTCCCTGCACCTGCATAGGAGACCAGGAGAAAGCACCTGGCTCCTGGCTTCGGATCAGCACAGCTCTGGCCGTAATGGCCATTTAGGGGTTGAACCAATGGAAGGAAGACCTTTCTGTCTCTCTCACTGTCTAACTCTCTCTGTCAAAAAAAAAAAAAAAAAAAAAAGAGTAGACTTAGCTGACCACAGATGTCTGGATCTGCAGGACTTGGGGACTGGGTGCAGGATTGTAAGGATGGGTTTCACCCTCAGGCTCCAGGGTGACCTGTGATCCACTTACCCATGCACATCGGAGCCTTTCCCCTGAGAACTGGGACTCCACATCCCCTTTCTGCCTTTCTCCTCTGGTTGTTCTGAGAATCACTGAGATAGAAGAGGTGAAAGAAATCTTGCATGGTCATTTTCTCCAGGTCACATGTTCACAAGGATCTTCGCTTGCTCTTTTCCTCAAGAAGACTGATGAGCATGGCTTTATTTGATTCAGAAGACCATGAGCTCAAGCCCTCTCATCAGAGGGTGATTCTCACTCTGCTTCCTGCATGGTGAGGGAGCCCAGGAATCAGTGAGAACACAGCTTTCACCTGAGTGAGTCTGTAAGTTGTGCTAGTTTTTAAAAAATAGTTGATACTGAGTTTTCTGCTACCTCAGATTAAAAGCTTACAGGCCGGTGCCGCGGCTCACTAGGCTAATCCTCCGCCTTGCAGCGCCGGCACACCGGGTTCTAGTCCCTGTTGGGGCGCTGGATTCTGTCCCGGTTGCTCCTCTTCCAGGCCAGCTCTCTGCTGTGGCCAGGGAGTACAGTGGAGGATGGCCCAAGTCCTTGGGCCCTGCACCCCATGGGAGACCAGGATAAGTACCTGGCTCCTGCCATCGGATCAGCGCGGTGCGCCGGTTGCAGCGCGCCAGCTGTGGCGGCCATTGGAGGGTGAACCAACCGCAAAAGGAAGACCTTTCTCTCTGTCTCTCTCTCTCACTGTCCACTCTGCCTGTCAAAAAAAAAAAAAAAAAACTTACAAACTGAAACTTATTCAAACCACTAAAACCACTAGAAGTCATGTTTCCAAAATCATGCCAAATCTGTTGGTATTGTATCATTAACCACCACTACCACCTAGTTGAAGGCAATAGCATTGCTAACCTGGACTGGTTTTTTTTAAGATTTTATTTTATTTGTTTTCTTTTTTAAAGATTTATTTATTTGAAAGTCAGAGTGTCACAGAGAGAGAAGGAGGTAGAAAGACAGAGAGAGAGGGAGAGAGAGAGAGGTCTTCCATCTGCTGGTTCACTCCCAATTGGCCACAATAGCTGGAGCTGTGCCAATCTGAAGCCAGGAGTCAGGAGCTTCTTCCAGGTCTCCCATTTGGGTGTAGCTGCCCAAGGACTTGGGCCATCTTCTTCTTCTTTCCTAGGCCATAGCAGAGAGCTGGATTGGAAGTGGAGCAGCCGGGTCTCAAACCGGCGCCCACATGGGTATGCCAGCACTGCAGTCAATAGCTTTATCTGCTATGCCACGGCACCGGCCCCTTTATTTTATTTGAAAGGCAGAGTGATGATGGGATGTTGGGACGGGGGAGAGGGAGAGAGTCTTTCTGTCCTCTAGTTTACTTCCTAAATGCCTGCAACAGCTGCAGCTGGGCCAGGCTGAAACCAGGAGCCAAGAACTCCATCTTGGTCTCCCATGTGGGTGGTGAGGCCTAAGTACTTGGGCCATCATCTGTTGTTTCCAAGGCACATTATTAAGGAACTGGATCAGAAGTAGCACAGCTGGGGCTGGAACCAATACTATGGGATACCGGCAGCACAGGCAGTGGCTTAAACGACTGCACCACAATGCTGGCCCTTATCTTTTTAAAAAAGAATTTGTTTTTCATTTGAGAAGCAAGGGCCTGAGTTGGGGAGAGAGCTCTCCTATGTTTGGCACTCCCCAAATGCCCACAATGGTGGGGGCTGAGCCAGGCTGAAGCCTGGAACCTGGAACTCAATCCAGTTCTCTCATGTGGGTGTGGGTGGCAGAAGCCCAACCACTTGAGCCATCATTGCTACCTCCCAAGGTTCCCATTATCAGAAAGTTGGAGTAAAAAGCCAGTATGGAACTCAGTTACTCCAATATAGGACTAAGTGTCTTAATGGCATCTTAGCAGCCTTATTTTATCTTCTTACCTCCATTGTTCTGCCCTCCAGTGTAGCCCCCACACAACCCCCAGAATAAGCCAATAACAACAGAAGCCAGGTCTACTTACTTTCCTGATTAAAACCCTTCAAAGGCTTTCATTTGCTCATTAAAACAACAGAAAGATTGATTGATTGATTTGACAGGCAGAGTGACAGAAAGAGGGAGAGATAGTGAGTGACTCACTCCCTAAATGGCTACAATGGCCAAGTCTGGTCCAGGCCAAAGCCAGGAGCCTGGAAGTCCATCCAGGTCTCTCATGTGGGTGGCAGGGGCATCTGCTGCTGCCTTCCCAGGTGCATTAGCAGGGAGCGGGATCAGAAGCAGAGGAGCTTTGGCACTCGGCTATGAGATGCTGGTGTCATAGCAGTGGCTTAGCCTGCTGCACCTTAAGGCTAGCCCCTATTGGCTCTTTTTTTTTTTTTTTTTTTTTTTTTTTTTACTTATTTGACAGGTAGAGTTAGACAGTGAGACAGAGAGACAGAGAGAAAGGTCTTCTTTCCATTGGTTCACCCCGAAATGGCCGCTACGGCTAGTGCTGCACTGATCCGGAGCCAGGAGCCAGGAGCTCCTTCCTGGTCTCCCATGCCGGTGCAGGAGCCCAAGCACATGGGCCATCCTCCATTGCCTTCCTGGGCCACAGCAGAGAGCTGGACTGGAAGTGGAGCAGCTGGGACTAGAACCCGGCGCCCATATGGGATGCTGATGCCGACACCCCAGGTGGAAGATTAGCCAAGTGAGCCATGGTGCCAGCCCCCCTTATTGACTCTTAAAATAAAATGCATCTGCCCTACCCATTCTCCCTACGGTGCCTCCAGCTCTGCTGAACTCAAGACCGCTGCATCATCTCCCCTTCCCTCTCTGACTCTTTCTGCCCCAGCCTTATGCCCCTTTAAGCTCCTTGAACAATGAGAAAGCCTGGAGGGCTTTTCCCTTCTCGCCACCTCACTTCCTTATTCTTGTCCTTAAAGTCACAGCTCAAAGATCGCCTCCCCAGAGGGGTCTTTCCTGGTCGCCTCTCCCAGTGAGTTGCTACCTTATCTCTCATTTACATCTTCCAGAACATGTGTGTCAATTTGCAATGATCTTTTAAATACACTTACTGGCTTATTGTCCCTAGAATGTAAGCCCCCAAGCATCTTGTGTGTCTTTTTTTTTTTTTAAGATTTATTTATTTATTCGAGAGGCAGAATTACAGCAGAAAGAGGGAGAGACAGAGAGAGGAGTCTTCCATCCACTGGTTCACTCCCCAAATGGCCACAACAGCTGGAATTGGGCCAATCTGAAGCCAGAAGCCAGGAGCTTCTTCTGGGTCTCCCGTGTGGGTGCAGGGGCCCAAGCACTTGGGCCATCTTCCACTGCTTTCCCAGGCCATTAGCAGAGAGCTGGATTGGAAGAGGAGCAGCCGGGACAGGAACCAGTGGGTAGCTTTGGGATCTGCAAGGAGAGAAGGCCTATACTTCCGGGAATGGAGAGTCTCTACCTGCACTTCCAGGGAAGAAAAGTCCTTGTCAAGATCCCCACAGGTTCCTAAAGGTCAACCAATGAGGATCAGACCTGCCTCAACCTTTAACCCCATGCCCTATATCTATAAAAGGAGCCCTCGCAACCTCTGATGCGTGACTTCCCCAGGCTCCCGCTCTGTTGGGACCGGGGAACCTCACCCGCAAGTGGAATCCCAATGAAAGCTTGTAAATTAATTGATTCATCTGCCTGGGAAGATTTGTTACGAGCCGGACACCTTGCACAGTGCCCATATGGGAAGCCGGTGCCCCAGGTGGAGGCTTAGCCTTCTAAGCAACAAGTGGCAGCCCCACCTCCTGTGTTTTGTTTAAACTGTCCCTGGGCAGGCATTTT
Organism: Oryctolagus cuniculus; assembly: GCF_964237555.1. Lineage (NCBI taxonomy): Eukaryota > Metazoa > Chordata > Mammalia > Lagomorpha > Leporidae > Oryctolagus > Oryctolagus cuniculus. The sequence goes on along the minus strand of NC_091446.1, from coordinate 74,589,077 downwards.
GCTTAGCAGTTAAGACGCTGCTCAGGGCACCCACATCCTCTATAAGAGGCCTGGGTTCAACTCCCAGCTGTGCTCCTAATTCCAGCTTCCTACTACAGTGTGCCCTGTGAGGCAGCAGGTGATGGTTCAAGAAGTTGGGCCCCTGCCACACCACTGGGAGACCCAGACTGGGTTCCTGGCTTCCAGCTTGGGTCTGGTTCAACCCCGGCCATGTCAGGCATTTAAGGAGTAAACCAGTAGGTGGGAGCTCTCTCTTTCTCTGTCTCTCTGCAGTTCAAATAAATACAAAATTTAAAAATAAGATATATTGTGTCCCTGACTTATAGCTGGGGCCCGTCAATATTTGTTGAATTGTGGTTGACCTAAGAGCCACTCAGCAATCCCCTAGCGAAGTGTTCCCAGGGTGCCACCCAGTGGCATTTTGAGGCCTGGAACGGACGTCTTCAGCCTCCCAGAATTGGAAGATGGCATCTGGCAGGTGAGGGAGGCTGAGGGATGCCCCAGGCAGCTGCTGAGCAGTGGAGGCGTGGCTAGGGAATTCTGATCTGTGGCTTGGGACTACAGCAGCACCGCTTTGCTCTGGAACATGCTAGAAATGCAGACCGCACCCCCGTGCCTGAACCAGAACTGGCAGTGGCGAAGGACCCAGGGATTGCATGCACCTTAAGGCCTGAGATGTGCTGTTCTCCTCCTCATGGACATGCACAGTCCACGCAGAGGTCTGAAGGTCCCTGGGCCAGGAGCCAAGCTTTCCCAATGAGTGTAGGCCTTCATATGTGAAAAGATTTATTTATTTATTTATTCTCACTCCATAAGTGGCTGCAATGGCCAGGTCTGGGCCAGCCTGAAACCAGGAATTTGGAACTCCACCCTGATGTCCCACATGGGTGTCAGGTTCCCAAGCACTTGTACCACTCCCTCTTGGTTTCCCAGATGCATCAGCAGGGAGCTGGATTGGAAGTGGAACAGTAGGGACTTGAACCAATGCCCACATAGGATGTTGGCATAGCAAGCAGCAGCTTAAGCTGCTGTGCCACAAAGCAGCTCCCTTTCAGAGGCACTTCAGCCTCCCTATGCCTTAGTCTCTGGGTCAGGAGACCCAGCCTTTACAACCCTGTAAATGATACTGATACCATGGAGATAAAATGCAGTGCCTTGGTCTGAGGCTCTCCTACTGGGCTCTGCTCTTTGGAACCTGGGAGAAATGTGAGAGAAATGTGAGTGCAAACCACATTACCAGGTGAGGCTGAGAGAAGTGGAAATGAACTTCTATATAATATGGATTTCAATTTTTTTGCACCAAAATAAGCAAATCTTTTTTTATTTTTTATTTATTTATTTTTTTGACAGGCAGAGTGGACAGGGAGAGGGAGAGACAGAGAGAAAGGTTTTCCTTTGCCGTTGGTTCACCCTCCAATGGCCGCCGCGGCCAGCGTGCTGCGGCCGGCTCACCGCGCTGATCCGATGGCAGGAGCCAGGAGCCAGGTACTTATCCTGGTCTCCCATGCGGTGCAGGGCCCAAGCACCTGGGCCATCCTCCACTGCACTCCCTGGCCACAGCAGAGAGCTGGCCTGGAAGAGGGCAACCGGGACAGAATCCGGTGCCCCGACCAGGACTAGAACCTGGTGTGCCGGCGCCGCAAGGCAGAGGATTAGCCTAGTGAGCCGCGGCACCGGCCCAAAATAAGCAAATCTTTTAATATCATTTCTCAGTTTTAGTTGTTTAATTTATTTGAGAGACAGAACTATCATCTCTTGGTTCACACCCCAAATATTCAGGAGCTGCTGGCAAGGATCCAAGGGCTTGAGCCATCATCACCTGCTTCCTTCCAGGGTACATGTAATTTTTTCATGCATTTGTATGAAACAGCAGAGAATGGCCTCAGAGATCATTCAGAGTAAACTGCAGCTAAATCGCCTTCTGTTACAATGGAAGTGTTTAGCACTGACGCTCCCACCTCCACCCCACCCCAAGAAGCTCAATCTTGGCTGCACTTGGAATCACCTGGGTGCATTGAACAGCCCTGGGCCCAGCCAGCCCTTCCAGTCCTCTAACACCAGAATATTACTGGGCAGGCTCCAGACATCCGTGATCTGTGAAGCTCTGCTTTCCCAACTGTGTCACCGGTGGTGGATGGCTCGCCTCAGTTCCTTTTCACCCACCAAGTAACGAATTATAGTTCGGAGAGACTCAAGTAGGGAGGATGAAGCGAAAGTTTATTGAAATACATTCTAAGGGAGGAACGGGCCAGTGCTTAGGGCTCAGGGCTTGTGTCTCTAAAGTATGAGGGGTGCTGATTGGTCATGTGGCCATGATGCTCATGATTGGCATTTGTGATTGACATCTGGGAGTACATACCCGTGGCCTGGGAAAGCAGTGGAAGATGTGGGAGACATGCATGGAGTTCCAGTCTCCTGGGTTTGGCCTGGCCGAGTCCTGGCCATGATGGCTATTTGGGGGAGTGAACTAGTAGATGAAACATTCTCTCTCTCTCTCTCTCTCTCTTTCAAATGAACAAAAAACTTAAAAAAAAGATGCCACCTCAATGAATCCACTTTTGTGGGAGTAGAGCAAACTCAGAGATGAGAAATTGTGCAGTCGTCAGATATTAAGAAATTGGTCTGTGATACTTGTAATAACATGGGGAGGAAGACTGTATTCAGGACCATTGCTGTAGGTACAGCGTTGACCACAATGGGATGGTGCAGTGGGGGTGAGATTGGGCTCAGATCTGAACACAGCCAAACGAGTGTAGCCCACTACAGCCAAGGAGCATGGGAGGGATCAGTGGTTGGAAAAGTCACTGAGCCGGCAACCCATGTGGGCGCCAGTTCAAGTCCTGGTTGCTCCTCTTCCAGTCCAGCTCTCTGCTGTGGCCTGGGAGGGCAGTGGAGGATGGCCCAAGTGCTTGGGCCCCTGCACCCATGTGGGAGACCTGGAGGAAGCTCCTGGCTCCTGGCTTTGGATCGGTGCAGCTCCAGCCATTGTGGCCATTTGGGGAGGGAACCAGCGGAAGAAAGACCTTTCTCTCTGTCTCTCTCTCACTGTCTGTAACTCTACCTAAATAAATTAAATAAATAAATAAATAAATAATCTTAAAAATAAAATAAAATAAAAGTCACTGGAAGGAGGCTGAACCTACCTGGCAGGAATCCTGCTGGAGAAACGCCAGGGTGACCAGTCACCACCTGGGATGGAGCTGAGGACCCTTCAGTTAAGGAGATGGGGTATCTGGCTGGACTGCCTTAGCGAGGCTCCTTGCCAGAACTGGGGGTGTTTCAGGAGCCTGACCACAGTCTGGTCAAGCAGAGAAGCTTAGCCACATCGAGCAAGTGACAAATGCTGGATTCTTGCCCGGGTCCTGCCAACACCCAATGCTAAGTGCTCACCAAGCTGCTAAGTGGCCTCTCACCTGGACGAGGGAAAGAGACAGCTGCAGGGGTGGGACAGCTGGGCTGAGGGTGCAGGGCTGGGACACAGTGGAGCCCTTGTCAGAGCAGCAGGAGGGAAGGACAGGTGTGTGGTGCTGGGGCCGGGAGACAGCTTACGAGGGGGCACAGCACAGAGAGGGAAGGCCCAGGGATTATGTCTTGGCCTTCGCCCAGGGCTTTTCCGGAACTCGTAGCCTTAGCAACACTACTGTCCATCACCAGCGGCTGTCCATCATGCATCTGCCCCAAGTCCAGGCTGCTTCTCTGGGGCCCTGGGCTCAAGGGCCTTCCTGTTCTGCTCCCACATTTACAGCCAGCTCCCACCTGTAATTTTAGCCCAAGAAAACCCAGAGATGGGGCCTACATTATGGCACGGTGGATTAAGCCACTGCCTGTAACACCTGCACCCCATATGGACGCTGGTTTGAGTCCTGGTTGCTCCAATTCCAATTCGCTCCCTGCTAATGGGTCTGGAAAGCAGAAGAAGATGACCCAAGTGCTTGAGCCCCTGCCACCCATGTGGGAGACCCAGATGGAGTTCGGGGTTCCTGGCTTCAGCTTTGCCCAGCTCTGGCTGTTTACAGCCATTTGGGGAGTGAACAAGTGGATGGAAGTTCTATCTGTGTGTAACTCTGCCTTTCAAATAAATAAATCTTAAGAAAACAAAACCCAGAGAAATCCAGGAATGCCCCCAACTCCTTCTAGTCAGACTAAGGCATAGAACAGACCCAGGCCTCCTGGCCAAATTCCAGTAGTGACTGTTTCGTAGGCAGAGAAAAGGGGACTCTCTGGGGCCATCTGGGACCTCTCTGGCCAACAGGCATGAGATACAGTTTCTTTTATGGAGGAGGGATGATCATTCACGGTAGAAACAGCTGGACACCTGGCTTCTGAACCAAGAAGGGGCAGAAGCTAGCTTGTTGGAGGTCCTGCGGGAATCAGTAACCTGCCCAGCAGCCTGGCCAGGAGCTTCCAGGTGCTTCAGAAAGGCACCTGCGGGGGCCGGCGCTGTGGCGCAGTGGGTTAATGCCCTGGCCTGAAGCGCCAGCATCCCACATGGGCACATATGGTCATTTGAGACCCGGCTGTTCCACTTCCAATCTAGCTCTCTGCTGTGGCCTGGGAAAGCAGTAGAAGATGGCCCAAGTCCTTGGGCCCAGCACCACGTGGGAGACCCAGAAGAAGCTCCTGGCTCCTGGCTTCAGATTGGCACAGCTCCGGCTGTTGTGGCCAAATGGGGAGTGAACCATCGGATGGAAGACCTCTCTCTCTCTCTCTCTCTCTCTTTCTCTCTCTCTCCTCTCTCTCTGCCTCTCCTCTCTTTGTGTAACTCTGACTTTCAAATAAATGAATCTTAAGGGAAAAAGAAAAAGAAAAAAAGAAAGAGAGAAAGAAAGAAAGAAAGAAAGAAAGAAAGAAAGAAAGAAAGAAAGAAAGAAAGAAAGAAAGAAAGAAAGAAAGAAAGGCAGGCTGGCTGGCCAGGGAGGGATTTATCATTGATAAATGATAGCACTGCTACCACTGCCACCTTGTGGATGAAGCTAGACCCTGCCCCACTTTCACCTGTCAGATCTTTGCCTTTTGTTTCATTTTCTCTTGGTTTAGCTTTAGCTTCTGTGACAGGACCGATGAATGATATTTGCTTAGGGGACGCAGGAAGGGAGGCCGTTGTGGTGGGAAGGAGAGTGAGTTTGTATTTGAACCAAATGAACTGGGACTGCCTTTGACAAAGGAACCAGCAGAGATTTATCAATTTTGTGGCAAGGAGAAAGATGCAAATAGTTCAGGGTAACTTCCTTGTTGTTGGCTTTATGTGGAAAAATCCGTAGAGATCTCCTTTACCTTTAAGAGGGAAAACATACTTAATTTAGGCCGGCGCCGTGGCTCACTAGGCTAATCCTCCGCCTTGCGGCGCCGGCACACCGGGTTCTAGTCCCGGTCGGGGCGCCGGATTCTGTCCCGGTTGCCCCTCTTCCAGGCCAGCTCTCTGCTGTGGCCAGGGAGTGCAGTGGAGGATGGCCCGAGTGCTTGGGCCCTGCACCCCATGGGAGACCAGGAGAAGCACCTGGCTCCTGCCATCGGATCAGCGCGGTGCGCCGGCTGCAGCGTGCCGGCCGCGGCGGCCATTGGAGAGTGAACCAACGGCAAAGGAAGACCTTTCTCTCTGTCTCTCTCTCTCACTGTCCACTCTGCCTGTCCAAAAAAAAAAAAAAACATACTTAATTTAGGTTATATCTAATTTATATATTTGCTAACAATCAGGCACACAGCCTCTCCCCCTCCCTAGGGAAATTGTCCCAGTGGAGGTCTTGGGGAGAGGCCAGGTCTTAACATCAGTGACAACCTTGCAACTTTATTTGTGACTTTATGTCAAGTTGGTTTTGGCAATGGGCAGAGCAATTTTTCTCAGCAAGAAGATTAGAAGGGGTGGGGAATACCATGTTACTGCACTTACATTTTTTTGCTAAAAGCAGTTAGATAAAGTCAGGGATCAACGGACCTTTGAGTGGGAGGAGATCTTAGGATTTCACGCCATCTGAGTTGGGTTTCACACAACCCCAAGCTGAGCGTCATGGTTTTAAACACTGAGCTTCGAGCACTGTGTAGCTTGCTAGAACAAGTGCTGTCATGAAATACCCTAGACTGGGTGACAAACAGTGGAAACCCATTCTTTCATAGCACAGGAGGCTGGAAGTCAGAGATGGAGGTGCTGATGGGGTAGTGTCTGGTGAGGGCTCTCCCTGTGGAGCGCACACGGCTGCCTTTCCCTGCTGCACGCGAGGGGCACGGGGACATGGAGCGAGCAGGAGAGTTCTGTGTCTCTTGCTCTAAGGATGCCAGCCTGTGGAATCCAGATCACCATCCTACAATGTTCTCCTGGGACCTCATCTAGTTCTCCTTCCTTAAACCCCTCTTGTCTCCAAATGCAGCCGCACTGGGGCTGGGGGCTTCAACACCTGACTTTGGGGGTGGGGTGACGATATAAATGTTGTCTGTTACATGGCCTTGCTTGAAAAAGAGAACTTTGATAGCGTTTGAAAACCTGCCCTGGTTGGAGCTCAGTGAGACTGAGATGGAGAGAGGGGGCCAGAGTGGGTTTTGACTCCCAAGGCCACACAGAGAGGGGACAGCAGGGCTGGGACCTGGTCCTGCTGCCAGAGCGCATGTGTGGGTCCTTCCTTAGCTTCTCAGGGCAACTCACAGAAATTTTGAAGGAAAAAAAATCCAGAATTGGAGCTGAAACAGGCTATGCATTGAAAGTCAGTGGAAATATTTCTTTAGAAACAGACACGCAAAGCAAGGACACAGTGCAGCCAAGAGTATGGATTTCATTTCTCTGGGATGAGGGGGAAAGGGCTTAGTTTTGAGCCACGGACTTGCAGAGCTGCTGAAGGAAACTTCTGGATATTCTTGGCAACCCTCTTGTCCGTGCCTGGTTCCTCTGGCTTGGACGGAGTTGTATCATATTTCGCCTGGTGACTTCCTAGCCATCATCAGCACCTATTTTGTGCTCAGAGATGTCATGAGGAGATCAAGAGGCAGTGGGTGTCTTGCTGAGGTCACTGGGAAAGGTCATATGGCTGGGGCACTGCCCCAAGCTCCATGTCTGACACACAGCAGCTGCTCATTGAATGCTGATAGAAGAAATGAACAAGGGCTAAATGGCAGAGGCAGGTGGGAAGGGGGTCACCCAGTTGCTGGCTTGCAAAGGGAGGAAGGGATTGCTTGAGGCTGCATTTTCTGGCCCTTGGTGCTGGCCTGGCTGCTCCCCCTCCATCCACCCCTGGTTTTCCAAAAACGACAGCAGAGGTCAATGTTGTGGGCAGGCCCCACATTAGTGATGCCCATGTGGCCTGATTTTCTGTATCTGCAGAGCTGAGAGCCAGGAACCGGCCGACAAGGAGCCTGGATGCCATGTGCATGATGGCCCCTTCCCAGGGGCTTGTCTGTTCCTCCCCTCAGCTCCTGCCTGCCTCCTTGGTGTTTTCTCTCCATCACGAGATCCCTTCCGGATCACTCATCCAGCCATCTCCATTTCCCTCTAGCACAGTGGGTCCTGCTGAGGACTTGTGCGCCTGCCACACCTGGTCCCTGGGGGGCTGACTACATGGGTGGGCCAGGGGTGGACAGGGACCCCTGTGTGAGCCCTTGGGTTCTGCAGGGAACATGCAAGCTCCAGTGGGCAGCAAAGTGGTGTCCTGGGCAAAGGACAGAGCTGTCCCGAGCCCTGGGGACTCTCACCTGCAGGGCATGACCAAAGCTTGTACTAGCAGCTCTGTTTTCATGAACACCTTCTCTCTCTCTCTTTTTTTTTACAATTATTATTTTAAAGATTCATTTAACTTGAAAGAGTGACTCAGAAAGAGAGGCAGACAAAGAGATCTTCCATCTTCTGGTTCACTCCCCAACTGGCTGTGACAGTTGGGGCTGGGCCAGGCTGAATCCAGGAGCCAGGAACTCCATCTGGGTGTCTCGCGTGGGTGGCAGGAATCTAAGTACCTGGGTCATCATCTGCTGATTTTCCAGGCACATTAGCAGGGAGCTGAATAGGATGCTGAGCAGCTGGGACTTGAACCAGCGCTCTAATATGGGATGCTGACATTGTAGATGGTGGCTTAACCCATTGTGCCACGTCACTGGCCCCCAGGAGCACCTTCTCTGTGTTTGGTGTGAGTACATGTCCTCTTGTTTGCGCTTCACAACAACCTTGTGAGTTTGTATTCGTGTCCTCGTGTTAGGGGTCAGGTGGCCCAGTGATTTTCCCCAGGTCTATTAGTTTCCACGTGGAGGGCTATGACACACACCCAGCCCTGCCTGGCTCCAAAGTCCCAGCTCCTGCCATGCAGGCTGGTATCTTTCAGAATTCCTGCGTCCAGTCTAGGGCCAGGCTCCACGGGGCTCCCAGGGCTGCTGGATGGTATCTGGGGCTTGGCTTCCAAAATTGCTGAGCAGGACTCTCTGGGGCAGCCTGCTGGCGTGGGGCTTGGTCCAGGTTGGCAGAAACAGTCCAGGGTCTGAGCAGCCCCATACGGAGGCTCACTGGGCCCGGCCCCGCACGCTCCTCTGTGGCAGGAGACACTGCCAGATGCCCCTGCGGATCACCTCGCTGCCCAGGGCGTAGTTGACGGCATTGACTGTGGGCACAGTTTTGGCGATGAGGGCAGGCACCTGTTGTGGCAGAAAAGCCCAGAAAATAAGGTTCACAACATCTGTTCCCTTCTCCAGTCCCTCATGGTGACCTGGTCCCCCCTCCCACTGCAGCTGCTGATCATTTGTCCTCAACTCCACCATCCTGCAGCCCCGGAGCCTCGTCTGACTGGTAGCGCTGAGGAGACCTGTGGAAACTCACTCCTCTCCTTCACGCTCACCACCCTCCCCTTCACTGGGCGCCAATCTCAGCCCCTGGGCACAGAGTGCATATTCACCATCTGGCTGCCTCCCTGTCATCTCACAGGAGGTGCCACAGCATCAGCAGCAGCTGCGGTGGCCCAGGGGTTGGGTTGGGGGGTAGGCGAATTCCCTGTGCCTTGTGAGTGTTCAGAGGAAGGGAGAAAGAGAGAGATCAGTTCAGAGGCTAGAATGCCAGAAAGAGAGAGGGGCTGGGACCAACACAGAGAGCAAGAGGGCTCCGGGAGCCAGAAGTGTCCGTACCATCTGCAGTTTGGGGGAGATGGAGCTCATGTCCGCCACGGCTGCACACAGATACAAGACGGCATAGGGGCCCCAGCAGAACAGCAGTGTCCTGCCTGGCAGAGTGGTGTTCACCTGGGGAGAGAGTGTCATGGGAGGCATCAGGTCGCTCCAGGTGGCCCCTGCACCTCACCACCCCACATAAAACTGAGGGCAGCAGGTGGCCCCTCAGGAGCTCTGGACAGCATGGGCCAGGCTGACACTGCAGAGGAACTTGGAACCTGGTGTTTAAGGCTGTATGACCCTAAGCTTGTCACTTGAGCTTACTTGGCCCCCGCCGGCTCCTCTGTGAAGTGGCCTGATGGTGACTCATAGGGACCAGGCAGCTAGTGAATGTCCTTCCTGGTCCCCACCCCGGAGGAGGCATCCTGGGCCCGGTGATGGTGGGCACAGGGTCCTCAGGCTGAGCTGCCCTCCAGCCTCAGCTGTCCCAGAACCACTTTGCTCTCAGCAGCTGCAGCCACCAGGTGGGATGGTGTGAGACACAAGCAAGGAGCAGAGCGGGTTTGTGCAGTGGGTGATGGGCTGATAACCACAAGGGGGCGGTGCAGCTGCGCTAATATGAGGGGGTGCACATCCGGTGCTCTGATATCTGGAAGGAGGGGCCCACTTCTGCTCCCTGTGTGGGCTCAGGGCTGCAAATCCGACTGTCATACTCGGCGTCTGTTTTCTCATTGACATGGATCTCTTTAACAACCAAGGCTGTTTAAGTCAGGAGAGGACACATTCTCTTCAGTTTGGGGTTTTTAAAAATATATTGACTGGGAGGCATTTTTTCCCCTCCAGTGGTCCCTCCCTCATTCAGAAGAAAAACAAGGGCTTAATGTTGATGGAGAGGCTCCCAGGGCAAAGCTGAGGCGGGAGGAGAAGCTGACTCCTCAGCCAAAGACCGTCATCTCTAGAATCTCTCAGGTTGCAGCTGAGCACCCAGCCACCCGTGGTGACCTCCAGGGAATGCCGCCAGAGCTGATGGCTTAAAATGAGGACTCCCGCTCCCCGTGGTGGTAGCTTTGTCTCCTGGCTGACTGGATCTCCAAGGTGTGTGGAGGCAGGGCTCGGGAGGGAAGCCTGGAGTGGTGTCTGCTGGCCAGTATCATGGGAACCAGCAGGGAGATTCTGTCCCAGTGCAGCCCTGGCCCTCCTTCTGTGCCCTCAGAGGAACATGCAGCTCTTTTCCAATTCACAAAACCATAGAAATAATAAGGAAGGGGCAGACTGTGTGTTTCAATGGACCATATGGGCGGTGGCTCTCGGACCTGGCTTTGAGCCAACTCTGCTATTAAGAGGCCGGTGGCTTTTGGCTTAGCAGACCCCTGTCTGCATCCGTTCTGACTGGGACACAGGGCCAATAAGACCGCCCTTCCTCAGAGAGTGACTGCAAAGCTGAAATAACAATGCACCCCAAACATTATGAATGTCTCGGTTTTTAAAAACCTTTGCCACTTGTTATGACTCATTTGCTAGATTGTCCAGGTGACACAGTTAAAAGGAAATTGTGGTGAGAGAGTATTAGTGCAGAAACTCAGAAACAGCCAAGAGGGTTTTTTGCTTTTCTTGGATGAATGTGCCCGCAGGTGTGGTTTTCTGTTGCAAGTAACAGCCTGTGACTGTGAGGAAATTAAACACCTCCGAGCAATTTAAAAAACCTGCAATTTGGTGCTGAGCCTCAAATCCTTGGGAAGAATGAAATGCAACAGCATGGGTGGTGTCCAGCAGGGAGCCTGGGTCCGCCCTGACACTCATTCCCTTGCCCTGGCTATCCCAGCAAGGGAGGGTGGTCAGCAGCCCTCACCTCTGTGCATGCTGGATTCTCTCCTGGTTGCTGGCATGTCGTGCATGTTCCCTGGTGTCCCTGAGAGGGACGGGGGCAGTTTCGCTGCCCTTGGGGCTGGCACCTACCTGCAGACGACCACTCTTGGCGAGTTTCTGCTCCATGAGGCTGTAGGATGTCAGGGTGATGAAGAGGGGCATGAGGAAGTTGAAAAAGGCCATGGTGATGAGGAAGCTGATGAAGTTTCTAAGGGCAAGGGGCGGAGAATGAGGGTCAGCTCTCGGGGCTGGTCAGCTGTTCCCCCAGGCCCACCAGCCTCTGCGTTAGACAGTCAGAAGTGGGGAACCGCCCCCATCAGACAAGCACTCAGGGTGTGGCTGCTCCTAAGTCTTGAGTGAGCTCCCCTCTGGGGCCAGGGAGCTACAAGGTCCTCCTAGAACTTGCCTGTGGGAGCCTGGGAGCTGAGATGAGGCTGCAGTGCTGAGCCCTGCTGTCCTATTTGCTCTCCAGACACAGAGAACGGAGGGTGTTAGTATAGGAAATATGATCACCACATGGTGGCAATGCTGCTGGGCCAAGCAAGAGGAGGGGACACTCAAGGGAGTGTTCTAGGCACAGGGACTTGAAAGGGACCTGCGGATGACAACAAGACTAAAGGGAGCCGGCGCCATGGCTCAATAGGCTAATCCTCCGCCTTGCGGCGCCGGCACACCGGGTTCTAGTCCTGGTCGGGGCGCCGGATTCTGTCCCGGTTGCCCCTCTTCCAGGCCAGCTCTCTGCTGTGGCCAGGGAGTACAGTGGAGGATGGCCCAAGTGCTTGGGCCCTGCACCCCATGGGAGACCAGGAGAAGCACCTGGCTCCTGCCATCGGATCAGCGCGGTGTGCCGGTTGCGGTGCACCGGCCGCGGCGCGCCGGCCGCGGCGGCCATTGGAGGGTGAACCAACAGCAAAAGGAAGACCTTACTCTCTGTCTCTCTCACTATCCACTCTGCCTGTAAAAAAAAAAAAAAAAAAAGACTAAAGGGACCACAGAAGAACTTGGTAGTGACCATGGGGAGGTGGGAGCAGAGGGGAGTCACAGGGAGGCAGGTTCCTGGCTGGAAAAGGGAAAGTCACACTACCTTGCAGCTTTCCAATAAGAGAGGATGGGAGGAGGGCTGCCAGGAGGACCTGACTCCCAAGGAAGAGATCTTACGATTCTTGGAATCTATCAAACCAAGGGTCCCTCTAAGAACCCCGCAGTCAGAGCCAGGACCCAGTGGTGAAGATGGCAAGGGGAGTGGAGCTCTGGGGCGGGTGTGACCCACTCCAGGCTCACTGCATGACACCCTACCTGGGCTCAACCCTGTGCCCTGATTTGCATCACAGTCCCATGACGGGGCAGTTTTTAGACAGGCTTCCCCCAGCCCCACTGTCAGCCTGAGTTGAGACTGCCAGTCATGACTTGAGACTGGCTGGCATGTGTGGACATTTCTCTCACTGGGATTTTCAGCTGGGATAGCCTTGTCACAGGGACTCCAATCCCAGATCCTCTCCAAGCCACTGCTCCCCCACCTTACCTGTCCCCTCTCGAGTAGTCCAGGGTGCAGCACGTCCCCAGCGGCTCATAGTCATAGTGGCCCCAGCCCAGGAGGGGGAGGGCTGCCCAGAAAACCGAAGACAGCCACACAAAGAGCACCAGCAGCACGGCCGTGTTCCACGCCAGCTGGCTGCCTGCACGGGGCAGAGGAGGAGCGACAGCTGGGCACAGGGGAAAAGAATGGACTTCATGGTCATGTGGGGTGTCCCTAGCTCTCAGCTCTGAGCTTAATGCTGCACGCCTCGGGCAAGTGAAGGGCTTCTCTGAACCTCACCTTTCTCCCCCACCAATGGAGTGATCATTCCCGCTGCAAAGGATTGTTAGGCAGAATAAGAAGAGGCTGGATGGTGAGGGTCTGCAGGCAGATCCGCCACACCAGCTTCTTCAAAGGACAGAGCGAAGGAAGCAGTGGCAACGAGACACTTGAGTTCTCCAGGGCCAAGGGTAGAAAGGAAGAAGGGGAGGCAGTGGCTCAGGGGAAGGGAGGTGGGAGCCTGGCTTTCCACCCTCCTTGGCTCTTGCTCGGAAGGGGACCGCTGTCTCTGCTTCTAGGATACCCTCTGAGACCACTCAACTCAGGGGCTGGGGCTTTGTCTCAGTGCCGCTGGCAGGGGCTGAGTCCCAGAAGCCCCCCTGGGTGTGAGCCAGGCCCGCCGAGCTGACCTCCTCCTGTCCCCTCTGCTCGTGCCTGCTCTGTGCTGCAGCCTCATTCGGCCCTTCCCATTTGGTGCTTCCTCCTGGACCTGGCTTCACAACGCCTTTCCCGGATTCCCTCCAGTGTCTCGGCTTTGTTTGTCCCGCTCCTTGGTAGATGAGACCCCAGGTGAAGGACAGGGCTGCAGATGGAGTTTGATCAGCAGAGAAGAGCAGATCTACAATCTCCCTTGTCTGACACTGCTTCTGTTCACACGGCCCCAGAGAGCGTTCGCTTGGATGTGCCCCCCACTCGGACTATGGTCCAAATGTTTGTGTCCCTTTAACATTGACATGTTGAAGCCTTCACCACCATTCACGGGATTCCTTTGGGAGGTAATTAGATCACCGAGTGGAGCCCCCCTTGGTGAGCCTGGTGTCCTTTTAAGAAGGGACACAAGAGATCTTTCTCTTCCCCATGCAAAGACAAGGCAAGAAGCTGGCCATCTGCAGAGCCAAAGGGAAGCCCTCGCCAGGATCTAGCTTGAACTTGAGGCCCTAGAGTAGGGATTAACTGCTCTCTGTTGAAGCCGAGAGGCCTGTTGCTATCTGAGTGTGGATGTGTGTGCATGCATCGCGCACGCGCGTGTGTGTGTGTGCATGTGCATGTGTGTCTGAGGGAGCTCTGAGGGCAGGGACTGGGATATGAGTGATAGGAGAATTGCCCCCAGGCCATGTGGGTGGGAGGGGCTTACGCAAAACCACTGGAAATGAGAGCTCCACGGGGGTTGGTGCCTTTGCTGCAGGCAGGAGACTGTGCCCAGCCCGTGTACAGCAAGGGCAGTAAGGGCAGCTCTGCAGTTCTAAACAGGCCGCGCCCAGGGCTGGCCATGGACCCCACAGCCCCCCCTCTGCTGGGCAAATCCACAGCTCAGGACTTGGAGCTCGGGGAGACAAAGGGAGTCGTCCAGGCCACACTCCACCCCAGCTCTGCCCCCATGTGGCCCTGAGCAAACTGCTCAGCTTCTCTCTGCTTCTGCTTCCTGAGCTGCAGGCTGAGGCTTGCTGTGAGGGTTGGAGCTTGTTTACATATCTCTGGTGGAGACATGGTGTTTTATTTTAATATGTACCACAATTATAAAAACATTAACCTGTGGTTTCACATATGCTGGTTGGGGATGAGAGTGGAGCCAGTGTTTAAAAATTTGAAGGGAGTCATTTGTAAGAAAAAATATTCGGTAGAAGCACAACAGGTGGTATCCACTGGCATGGACAATGATGACAATGGCATTGACAATGCAGCTCAGGAACTTGGAGCTTGACTGGCTTTCTTGAAGTGCTGGTGTGGCAGAGCCCCATGGAAGTGTGATGTGCTGGGGCACATGACTTGCTCGCTCTCAGGCTCACTCGCTCTCTCTCTCGCTCTCTCTCTATGTATCTCTATCTCTATATTTTTCTCCCCCGACGTTACCTCCCTTCCACCCCCAGCAATGCCTACTGCAAGGATGAATTCTGCACCCACAATCTCATTTGATTTTCAGAATAAAACTCTGAGATAGGTGATTAAAATCATCTTGCAGAGGAGGAGACTGAGTTCAGAGAGGATTCCTGACTTGCCCAAGGCTGCAATGACGGCAGAAGCAGCCTTTGCAGCTGGTACCCCTGCATATTCTCCCACCCTCCCTCCAACAAATTCCTGCATGCTACACACCCCCAAAACTCCCCCAGTACCTGGACCTTAGTCCTGACACTTCCCCTCCACCCTGTCTCCTTTCCTATCCACACTTCAGGGAAGTCCCTCCCCTCTGAGAGTCCTCCAACAAGACGTACGTGTGCAGTAGTGGTGGTAGCGTCCCCAGGCGATGGCTGCGCTGCCGCAGATGCTGGCCAGTGCCGTAGCAAAGCCCTGGAAGCCGTGAGCCTGGCAGCCGTCTGAGCCGTAGGGCCAGCGTCTGTGGGAGACACTGGGCGTTGCCCCCTCCCCTCCATCCCTCCCACCTCCCATGTTCCTGGACATAGGTCCTGCTGCTCCCAGGAGGGCCTTACAATCCTTATAAGGCATCTGGGGCTTAGAGCTCAAGTCATTGGGCTGAAGGGGTGGAGCCTGGCACAAAGTCTGCAGGCCCAGTGGTTTCACTGCATCACGGTTGGGCTGAAGTGTCTCTGGCAGGATCAGGTGCCCCTGAGCCCAGGAGAGCACATATCTTTATTCCATAGGTGGCGAAACCCAGGCTCAGAGCGGAAGAGATACTGATCTAAGATCACACAGCCAAGGCAGGCAGAGTCCGAGGGTGGACCCAGGCCTCCCAACTCTCAGCCCGTGGGTCAAGCAGAGGAGGCAGCTGCAGGTCATTGTTGAGGGGAGATTCCTCACTGGCTCAGACACCGAGGCCTGGGCAGCTCCAAGCATCGGCACACAGGGGGCTCCAGCCCCTGTTTGCAGTGCCCACAGGTGGGGAATATTCTGTCTGCTTAGGAAAGCATCTAGAGGCTCACAGGGAGACCCTGGTGGTACACGAGGAGTAGCAGGCATTGGTCCAAATAAGGTGTGCCTTCACAAACACTTAACTGAGGGCTGCCCAGGTGCCAAGCATTGTTTAAAGTTACTTACAATTAATCAAGTGCAACACTTCCAACTGCCTGCGTGACTGAAGTAATAATATCCAATTACAGAAGAAGCCCAGAGCACGGATCCAAACCTAGGCTGCCTGGGCACCAAGCCCATGCTTTTACTCCCCACAGCCTGCCATCTCTTTGGCCAGGTTTGGGCAATGCTTGTGTCCAGAAGTTGGCTGTGGTCCTTCAAAGAGAATCTAGAATTCGGATTTAGCCTAGTTCAGCCTGCGCACCCTCTGCCCTTGGGACAGTTTCCGAAAGCAGGAAGAAGAGCTCTGCGCTGGCTGCCCAGTGCCTGTGGACCAGGCCCCAGGCAGGGCCCCAGAGCCCGTGGACTGGGGATGCGGTTGGTACCGGAGGAGGCTGGATACGGCTGCAATGAGGGCATTCAGGCTGATCCCACTGTCCGCCACAGCCAAGCTCAGCACCAGCAGGTGGCTGGGGGTCCACAGCTCCGGGGTCTTGCAGAAAGAGAAGATGGTGAGGCCATTGAGGCTGAGGCCGGAGAGTGCTGGAAGGAAGGGAGGGTGGGGCTGGCATTGGGGCTGGCGACGCCCACCTGGGGTCAGAGCAGGGTCTTTGGGGCAGGGGCAGCTTCAGCAACCTCCCATCTTCATGCCCAGCAACCCTCCCAGTGCAGTTCTTCAAACACAGCCGTAGATACCAAAGCTGTAGACCCACGCCCTTTCCTCCACCACCTCCCAGCCTCGTGGGAAGATGGATGAGGAAGACAGTCAGTATGGCACATCCCGGTTTAGCAGATACCGACGCTGCAGAGCTCATACCATGTGCCAGGCACCGTGATGAGCACTTTACCTGCATTGTTTCGTCCAGTCTCCACTTGCACACCCTCCTCCCTGTTTACAGCTGGGGAACTGAGGCTTGGAGATGTGAGCTAACGGAGCCCTAAGTTCACAGTCAGGGGTGCTGGAGCTGGGGATGTGAACTTGGGTCTTTCAGATGCCAAAATGCCTTCTCCGAGGGCTGTGGAGCGACATCAGGGAGAGCCCTGGAGGAGAGGAGCTGACACCAGATCTAGGAGCTGCCCAGGATGCTGGGTTTTCCCGGTGACAGGTCCGACCTTGGATTTTGGCTTGGTTGATCACATGCTGCCCCTTGAGCTGTCTGAATCTCAGCTTCCCCCCACCTAACAGGTGAAACAAGGGAGGGAGGATCCTGCCTTAAAAACTGTTAGCACTGGGGCTGGCACTGTGGCACAGTAGGTTAAGCCTCTGCCTGTGGTGCCTGCATCCCATATGTGCCCCAGTTTGGCTCCCAGCTGCTCCTCTTCCACTCCAGCTCTCTGCTATGGCCTGGGAAAACAGTGGAAGATGGCCCAGGTGCTTGGGCCCCTGCACCCACGTGGGAGTCCTGGAAGAGGCTTCTGGCTCCTGGTTTCAGAATGGCCCAGTTCTGGCTGTTGCAGCCATTTGGGGGAGTGAACCAGCAGATGGAAGACTTCTTTCTGTGTGCATGTGTGTGTGTGTGTGTGTGTCTGTAATTCTGCTTCTCAAATTTTATATAGATAGATAGATAGATAGCATGGAAGAGCGTTCCAGAAAGAGGGAGCAGTATGTGCTAAGATCTAAGGTGGTAATGTTTCACAGCACATTTGAGAACCCAGAGGGGTGCCATATTGTAGGAGTCTCAGAAAAGGAAGGAACAATCTGGGGACACAGTGGGGTGCAGGGCCTCTAGGACCAGTGTAGGGACCATCACTCCCTCTCCACGGTCAGTTGTCATTGGGTGAGACAAAGTGCTGAGCATCTTTCTGGATTTGCTTCGGACGAGAGCTGCTTTCCCGACTCAGCTAGCTAGGGCTTGGCCCAGCGCCAGGATCCACACTGTCCCTGGTTCCGGCCTCAGTGAGCATCTTAGGGCTCCTGGGTTGAAGCCAGCATCTCGTGGGCACTGGGAGTCCCGAGAAGGGAAATGCTTAGGGTTTCTAGAGTGGAAATACTGGTAGGGCTGGAGAGGGTGGGAGTAGGTGAACTTAGATTCCCTGGCGTCTCTTTAGCCCAGTGCGTTGTACCCACCAATCCATTTAATCGTCACCACCACTCATGTAGGACCCATCACAACCACCCATCAAGACACTGAGAGTCAGAGGGCTGAATGGCTTGGATCCAGTCACCCAGACAGCAGCTGGCAGAGCTGTCTGTCTCCAGAGCATTTGGGGAGTCTGAGCTCATACAGGATTCTTAGCAGGATTTCCAAGAAGTAGATTAAATGCTCTCCCAACTGCAGGTTTGTGAAAAGCCCAGCAGCCTGGATCTAGGTCCTCTCCTTGGTAGAAATTCCCCTCTCAAAGTCTCTACCCCTTGACCTGAAGCCTCACCCGGCTTTCCTCTCTGCACCCCGCAGGTGCAGCTGTCTGAGGACCACAGGGATCCAGGCACCGAGGAGCAGGCAGCCAAGAGGATATGACACCCGAGTTGGGTTTAGGGGCATCTCCTTGCCAACTCCACCCCAGGTCTCTCCTGGCTCACCTTCCACCAGCAGCACTGTCCCCACAGCCAGCACCTCGAGCTCCTCAAAGCCAGGGGGTAGGGTCCCAGGTTCTGCCATCGTTGGCCTCCCTCCCTGCCAGCAGCTCAGCTCTTCTCTAATTCCCCGAAGTCAAGCTCCTCCCTTTTAAAGGGCCCTTCCACGTGCTGGCACATGCAGGGAATTATGCTGGACTTGGAGCCCCTTCTTGCTGCCTCCCCCCACCCCCAAATTGTCCTCCTGGCCCAAGCAGAAGGAATCCATTCACCAGTTAGACAGTGCAGCCTTTGTGAAGCCATAGTGGAGCCCTGTTTCATTCATTTCAGCCCCATCAGGCAGGATTAAGGTCCAGGGATTCAAATGGTGTGTGGCTGAGAGCTGACTTGGAAAAGAGTTGCATAACCAAGGGAGGGAAGCACATGGAGGGATTTGAGCTGCAGCTGTTCCTGAGCACTGGACAGGAGCCAGGCTCTTCCATGCTTGTAGGTGCTGACGAGCTGAGCCCCAGTGTGCATATGTGTGCATGTATGTGTGTATGTGCATGTGTGTGTGTGTGTGTGTGTGTAGGCTTGCATGCGCACGCTTGTGAACACTGGGGAAAGAATGAGGTTTTAAAGTCACCCACTGTCACAGAAAGAACCCTGGCTAAAACTAGAGACTGCAGTCCCGTTTCTGAATCTGCAAATTAACTAGCTACATGCTCTGGAGTGGGGCCCTTAGGCCTTCCAATTTTCTCCTTTGCAAGGTAAGCCACTTCTGTCCAAGACGTGTTTAAGTTGTGGTTAGAAGAAGGCACCCTGAGTACAGACGTCAGGACTGCATTTCTGGTCTCCCACAGAGCCCTGGTGTTACACAGGGTAAAAAATATCTTCCAGGACACTGCCTTAGAACAGAGGGACCGCTGTCTTCTTACGTGTGGCCCCCTGATCTGCTAAGACCTCTGGCATCTACAAAGGTGGTTTCGGCACAAGCGTTGCACTGGCTTGTCGTGAGGTTTACATCAGAGGACGCTGGTTTAGTGCAGCTCAATGCGTTTTCAGGTAAATAGGCCAAACCCACCATACAGCTAGTGCCTGCTGAGGGCCAGACGCCATGTTAAAGCATCTTCTGATGACTCCTAAACAATACCATCAGGTCTCCTTTCCACATCAGATGGAGAAACTGAGGCTAAAAGCAATTAAGAATCAGCCTGAGGGCACAGGTGTTTGGCTACTGGTTAAGGAGCCCATGTGCCATGTGAGAGTGCCTGGGTCCAATGCCTGGCTCCAGCTGCCCGCTAATACACATTCTGGGAAGCCATCCACATGGGAGACTTGGTCTGAGTTTCTGGATCCTTGGTTTGTAGTCTTGCCTGTTGGGGGCTTCTGGGGAATAAATCAACACATGGGAGCTATCTCTATGACTCTCAAACACAATAAATTTTCTTTTGTTAGCAATATGGATTTTATAAAAAGAATCAGCCCAAGGTCATGCATTAATTGGTGGTGGTGCTGGGACAGAAGTCCAGTCTCCTGTGTCCCAGGCTCAGACACTTCTCATTGGTACCTTCAGCCAACAACTCAATCTGTTCTGTGCACACCTGTTTCCCGGACTTTCCTCTTACATACAAGCTTAGCCACCCCTCAAGGCTGAGCTCATGGTTGGGTCTTCCTTTCTCAGTTTTTATCCTGGGCTGCTGGTTTCCTGGTTAATACACATATCAGTTTCTTTTCCATGCCTGCAAGATCACACAAGACTTCACAAGACAGGAGGAAAAAGGGGAAGGTGGGGAATAGAGGGTAGAGTGTGGATGAGTGGAAGACGAGTTGAGGGCATCCCAGACAGAAGGAGGGAAAGGCAGAGATGTGGGAAGGGCCGGGGTGCTCTTCCAGTTTAGGGAGACCAGGTGCAGGGGGAAGAGAGCACTGGGAAAAACCCTTTTGGTGGGACTGGAAGAGAGAAAGCAACGGGGACCAACACCTCCTGGAGGCTGATACTGTCAGAACAGGTCTGACACAAAGCCGGGCATCTTCTGTGTGCACTGGGGCCCCATGTGTCTTCCTCAGTCAGACTTCACCGGTCTAGGCCTGCCTAGGCCCACAGGCATAAAGTTCTGGACAAGCTAAAGGGTCCAGCTAGGGCCTGCTTGGCCAGGGAGTAAAGTCTTGGAGTCATACAAGGAAGGAAGGAATGAGTCAGCTGATTGATCGCTACTTGCACTCAACCTGTGCTCAGAGCCTACTGGCCTCTTGAGTGGGTAAGATAGAGTGAGATTAGGGGCAGGGAAGAAGAGGAAAAACGGAAAGTGCCTTCTCTAAGATCCTGGGACCTACATATTGGGACCTTCCTTGGAGCGGGCTGTCTTAAGGAGAGGGGTGACCTCTGCCCTCAATGTGGCCCTCTCTTGCTTTTGTCCTTGTGGTGGGCCAGGCGAGGTCACAGACTGGGGTGGCTCAGGGGCCCAGGGGAGACGCCTCTGGGGGCCCTGAAACACCAGACTCATCCCAGGTTCTCTGTGAGCAAGCCTTTGTAGGTACCAGGGAACCTGGCAGGACAGCTTCTGGCCCCGTGGGCTCTCAAGGCCTAGCAAACTTGGGCTGATTTTCATCAGCACCCTTGACTGGGGTAATTTGACTTCCCTTTCTCAGATGAGGACTCAGAGACAAGAGGGACCTTATGACTACCCCAGGGTCAGAGCTTGAACATGGAAAGGCTGGGACTTGAACTCAGATAGTCTGGCCCTGGAGTTTGTGCTCCTTCTAATGCCCTCACCACATTTAGGAAGACCTGCTTCATCTCCCTGCTTTGCCACGATAAGACAGCATTATAACAGACCTTCTTCAAAGGTCCCTGGTATAGGCCAGGTGCTGTCTCTATCTGCCCTGAGCCCAGGCACCCCAAGGGGGGGTGTCTATGTTTGTTGTCCATGGCCAAGTTGGGGTGATTTGCAGATGGACAGCCTAGACTGCAGATGGGCCCAGCCAGCCGGCCCAGGACTCACCTGCCCCTGGATAGCTGCCCACATACCCTGCATGTTTGGCCCTGGCCTCTCCGGGCCTGAGGCTGCTGCTATGGAGGGGGTTCCCTGCCCCCACCCTGAGGCTGGGATGAATCAGGAAGCACTAAGCTGCTGAGAGTGGTGGCTGGGTCTCCCCTCCCTAATCCCCGGCCTGTCCATGTTTATCCGATGGCCTCAGGCAGGGGTGTGTGCAGGGGGGCTGTGAGCAAGTGGGCAGCTTCCAGGCTTGCTGGGCTGGCAGGACGGAGCAGTCCTGGGACAGGGCCCTGCCTGGGGGCCACAGAGGAGCCAGGAGTCATGTGGGTGGCAGTGGGCATGCTCGGGCTCCTGGCCCTCATGGGGCCCCCCCAGGCCCGGGGATCCTGCCCCTCTCAGTGCAGCTGCAGCCTCCACATCCTGAGTGATGGCAGCAAAGCCAGGTATGGCACCGGGGGTGTGGGATGGGTGGCCCAGCCCCCGTCACTCTGCCAGCTGGGCTGGGTTGGGAGGGGTTGGATGTCCAGCAGCTTGTCGGGCCCCCATAGCCCACCTGAAGCCATCAGGTAAACATGGCCAGGTCGGATGCAGACTGTGGCTGGGTGAGACCTCCATCTCCCTGTCCTTGGAGACCTGGGGTCCTGTGGGAGTGGTCTGCACTGCAGCAGGGGCCAGCTCTGTCTGGGAGGTACCAGGTACCTTCACGTGGCTGGGGAGGGTGGAGCACAGGTGTACTGGTGGCAGCAATGCTCACCCCTCCTGAAAGGCCCAGGAAGATTCCTCCCTTACCTTTTCCCTTTCCTCTCCTTGCTCTCTTCCACCCCACCCGCCCTCCCTGCATCCCCAGCCTCTTCTTTCATATCCCCAGTGTTTTCTACAACTCCACCTGTGATGAGATCCCAGCCCCCTCATGCTCTTCCCTCTCCGGGTCTACTCTGGCCCAGCCTCAGGAGCCTCATCCTTAACCCCAGAGGCGCCCATCCCACTGCAAGATTGCGTCCTCCATCCTCAGCCTTTGCCTCGACTTCCCCCATCTGCAGCTGATCCCCTCTGCTCCTCCTCCCCTTCCCCTGCACCTGCCAAGGATGCTGTGGTTCTGGGACCTTTGCCCTCTCTTCCCCCTTGGCTCACATTCTTCCCCTCAGCACTCTTGAAATCGTCTTTCCTCTGGCTTGTCCTTTAATGACGTCTGCATTGCCTATCTTGCTCAAGAACTCTGCCCTGGCTCAGGGTTTTTCCGTCCTCTTCCCAACCTTCTGGAATTCCATCTCCCTTCTCTTGCTTGTCTGACATGGGCATTGGGCAGATGCCGGTGGTGTCTGATGAGGGGAACAGTGTTGCTCAGAGCCACCCTTTCATGGTTCCTGGCAAGGATGTTGGGTTGATTGGGGATGAGGAGAAGCAGAGGATGGGGAGGAGCCCCCAGGAAAGGAACAGGAAGATTTCCATTTTTGCCTGTGTGTCTGATGCTCCAATGCACATGGAGAGTAAGGATCTGCTCCCTGAAGGAAGCCAGGCTGATGCCTCAGCAGTCTGGGGAATATCTGGTGACCACGGACAGTGTGATCAGAGGGACAAAGAGCCTCTTCTAGCCCAAAGCACAGAGTTCAAAATCACACAGCCTCAGTGATGGAACTAGTCCTGGATCCCAGCAGACCATGGAGCTCCAAGTCACACAACATCAGCGGTGGAACTAGTCCTGGATCCCAGCACAGCACGGAGCCCCAAGTCACACAGTGTCAGTGATGGCACTGGTCCTGAATCCCAGCAGAGGATGGAGCTCCAAGTCACACAGCCTCACTGGTGGAATTGGTCCTGGATCCCAGCATTCCAACTGCATTTCCAGAACTCTTCCCATTTGGGGATGCTGCCATGGCAGGGACCAGGGAGAAACTCCAGACAGCATTGTTTAGGATGGAAAATGAAATTCCAAGAGCAGTTTCTAGGGATCCTAATATTGTCAATGGCCATTTCCTCCTCTGAATTCAGAGCTCTTAAAATTGGTTCCACTTGCCTGAGAGTCCCATGGTTTTTGTGCACCAGTACATCTGCATGGATTGTCCTATGAAGGCTGCGGAGCGGGGTGGGGGGGGGGGCTGAGGTGGCCGGGGTGCAGACCGTGCAATTTCATTGTCTCCTGCATGTCAGGCCTTAGCTCACCCCATCTCACTATGGCCTCTCAGAGTCCCAAGCTCATATCTGAGCAGCTGGGCAATCTGCCCTTGCTTCACACTCCTACCAGCACAGAGGGTGTCCCTGTGGGTATTGGGCTTGCTGGGGATGCCCTGATCTGGGCACTTGAACAGATGTGTCTCCATGCTGTGTCCATTTTGCCCCACGAGGAGTTGTGCTGTTGGCTTGTGTTGGGCTCTTACTGGTTTCCTTGAATTCCTTCCTCATCCAGAATATGTTTTTCCAATGACCCTTCCTCCCACCTCCATCCAGATCTTTCTCCTGGCAACCTCCAGATCTGTATTTAATATCTGAAGGTATCATTGCCTTTAAAGCCTTGCTTCCTTAACTAGATTATAGGCTGTATCAGGACAGGAGCTGTGAGTCTGATTCTCTTTCACTTAGTAGGGAGTCTCATGTGTACCTGAGGGATAGGGGTGCCTTCTGTGAATACCTTTTACAAGAAGAAGCCAGCCCAGCCCAGCTGCGTTGGAGTGGTGTAAGGGAGTGAAGCTGGCAGATGCTGGGGGAGTGCGTGTGCTCACCAGGAAAGCCCGACAGCAGCAGTACACCACGGTACTGCGAGACAACAGCCTCCCTCCGTGGGAATGCAGATGCCTTCCTGATGGAGTTCCAGGAACTGTCCCCTCCCCACCTGACCTTATGTGACTGCGCTACTCTCCTCCATGGACTGAAACTCAGCGCTGATGGCAGGCTCCTGGAGAGTGTGGACCACTTCTTGATGTTTCTCCATCCACAGCTTTAGACTCGAGCCGAAAGGGACAAGGTTTAAAAAGCCACTGTTTGGGCAGAAGATGCATTGCAAGGGGCTAATGACAGACCCATTCCACCCACAATGTCAATGCGCAAAACTTTGTGACAGTGATAATAGTATTGGGGTCATTCAAGAAGGCAGCATGATGAGCTTGGAGACTGTGATCATGGGGACATGAAGAAAAGAGAGGTTACAAATATACTAAAGGATGCACAGCAGCAAGTATGGACCCAACTGTGGAGGTGCCAAGTCCCAGACTTTAAACAGCTTGATCATCTCATGGTCCCTTTGTGTCAGGAGAAGCTTCCATCCTTGGCATGTTTTTTAGAAAAAAAAAAAAAAACAGATGAGGGGCTGGTGTTGTGGTGTAATAGGTTAAGCCACCTACATTGCCACCTTCAATGCCAGCATCCAATATGGGTGCCCGAGTCCCAGCTGCTCCACTTCCAATCCAGCTCTCTACTATGGCCTGGGGAAGCACTGGAAGATGGCCCAAGCCCTTGGGACCCTGCACCCATGTGGGAGACCCGGATGGAGTTCCTGGCTCCAGGCTTGGCCTGACCCAGCCCCAGACACTGGTCATTTGGGGAGTGAACCAGCAGATGAAAGATCTCTCTCTGTAACTGCCTTCAAATAAATAAAATAATTTTTTTATTTAACAGGTAGAGTTATAGACAGTGAGAGAGAGAAAGGTCTTCCCTCCGCTGGTTCATTCCCCAAATGGCCACCACAGCCGGCACTGCACTGATCTGAAGCCAGGAGCCAGGTGCTTCCTCCCGGTCTCCCATGCGGGTGCAGGAGCCCAAACACCCTGGCCATCCTCCACTGCCCTCCTGGGCCACAGCAGAGAGCTGGACCAGAAGAGGAGCAACTGGGACTAGAACCCCATACCCATATGGGACTCTGGTGCTGCAGGTGGAGGATTAACCAAGTGAGCCACAGCGCCGGCCCCAAATAAAATAAATCTTTTTAAAAAATGATAAAAGCCAAAATGACTGCAAAAAATAGTGATACCATTGAACAGAGGAACGCTCTGCACACATAGAGGCAATGCAACCAGGCAACAGGCTGCAGGGCTAATCACTACCCCTCCGTCTTAGTGCACTGCAGCAGGTGCTGTGGGCTGCAATGGGACACGGTCCACGCATGAAATCTTGCAGACCAGTGAGGACCAAATGGCCCTCTTAGGATCCTGCAAGCAAGAGCCACCGCCCCCCTGCACCACCACCATGAAAATGCGAGGCTGCGTGTTCTGGTCGCCCGTCTCCAGAGCCCAGCATGGTCTGGACACTGGGATTGGCGTCCTGCGTTCACGCAGACCTGGGGCCATCAGGGAGGAAGGTGGCCGCGGCCGGGATTGGGGTGGAATCCTTGACCTGGCAAAAACCCTTGCTCAAAGAGCGCCCATTTCTGTGAGCAGGACGGTGGTGTGCAGCGACCCCGACATGACTCTGCCCCCCGCGTCGGTCCCGCCGGACACCTGCAGACTATGCCTGGAGCGCACAGCCCTGCGCAGGGTGCCTGGCGAAGCCTTCCGGTCGCTGGGCCGCCTGGAGCAGCTGTGGCTGCCCTACAACGTCCTCAACGAGCTCAGCGCCCTCATGCTCCGAGGCCTGCGGCGCCTGCGTGAGCTACGGCTGCCTGGGAACCGCCTGGCCGCCTTCCCCTGGGCCGCGCTCAGGGATGTCCCGGAGCTTCGACTGCTGGACCTGCAGGCCAATCGCCTCTCCACCGTGCCACCTGAGGCCGCGCGCTTCCTGGGGAACCTCACCTTCCTCGACCTCTCCAGCAACCAGCTGATGAGGCTACCACAGGAGCTGCTTCTCACCTGGGTTCCCATGAAGGCAGAGCTCTTCCCGCCGAGCCATCGCGCCAGACTGGTCCTAGGTAAGAGATGCATGGAGCCTGGAGCCACCACAGCGGGTCTTGGGGGTCTTGGGGTCTTAGGCGAGTTACTAAGCGTCTCTGAGTCCAGATTTTTTTTAAAGATTTTTTATTCGTTTGAGAGGGAGAAGGAGAAGAAAAGGGAGAGGGAGAGAGAGAACTTCCATCCGCTGGTTCACTCCCCAGATGGCCTCAATGGCTGAAGCTGGGACAATCCGTAGCCAGGAGCCTGGAGCTTCTCCCAGGTCTCCCACACGGGTGCAGGGGCCCAAGGACTTGGGCCATCTTCTATTGCTTCCCCAGGCCATAGCAGAGAGCTGGATCGGAAGAGGAACAGCTGGGGCCCGATCCAGCACTCATACTGGACGCTGGCACTGCAGGTGTGGGCCTTACCTGCTATGCCCCAGCGCCGGCCCTGTCCCAATTCTTTATCTGGGGAACTGAATGAGATCCACAAGGGCAGCAGGCCCCAGGGCAGAGCGCAGCAGTCACCAATAGGGAGAGTGAGACGCTAGAGGCCTTCTGGGCCACACAACCAGCAGGCGGCCCTCCTGGCTCAGCTTCCCAATACCCAGTTATCGCAGTACAGCAGCCAGCCCCTCCATCATTTTTCTCTCATCCTGTTGGCTAACCAGGGGAACCAGGAGGCCTCTCTTGCTTCAGCTACCTGTTGGACCCTGAGGTTGACCGGTGAGGCACAGCTCACCCTGCAAAATGAATTTGAGTTATGCAAGTCATACATAATGATATCTAAACATTTAAAATATTAGAAAATGTTGAAGACAGTACATGCAGACAGAAAGTTATATGTGTGTGTGCCATAACATTCTATTGCATTATATATATTAGCATCATTGCACCCGAGTGATGTATCTTGGAGATATTTCTTAATTACTACAAATGACTCAAGTTCATTTTAAACAGCTACACAGTGTTCTACAACATACTGTGCTGTAGTTTATTTAGTTATTCTCCCTTCAGTGGACTTCACATTGTTCCATTACTTTGCCAACACTTGGGATGCCACAGAGCATATTCTTGGCACCGCATCCTTCTGAGTGTGTCTGAATGTTTCAGCAGGACAGGAACTGAAAGTGCAATTGTTTGATCATGGAGTGTGCATATTAGTCATTTTATTTTATTTTATTTTATTTTGACAGGCAGAGTGGACAGTGAGAGAGAGAGACAGAGAGAAAGGTCTTCCTTTGCCATTGGTTCACCCTCCAATGGCTGCCATGGCCGGCGCGCTGCGGCGGGCGCACCGTGCTGATCCGAAGGCAGGAGCCAGGTGCTTCTCCTGGTCTCCCATGGGGTGCAGGGCCCAAGCACTTGGGCCATCCTCCACTGCACTCCCTGGCCACAGCAGAGAGCTGTCCTGGAAGAGGGGCAACCGGGACAGAATCCGGCGCCCCGACCAGGAGTAGAACCTGGTGTGCCGGTGCCTGTGGCGCCGGCCATATTAGTCATTTTATTTATTTAATTAATTAATTAATTTATTTATTTTTTGACAGGCAGAGTGGACAGTGAGAGAGAGAGAGAGACAGAGAGAAAGGTCTTCCTTTTGCCGTTGGTTCACCCTCCAATGGCCGGCGCGGCTGGCGCGCTGCGGCCGGCGCACCGCGCTGATCCGATGGCAGGAGCCAGGAGCCAGGTGCTTTTCCTGGTCTCCCATGGGGTGCAGGGCCCAAGCACCTGGTCCATCCTCCACTGCACTCCCTGGCCACAGCAGAGGGCTGGCCTGGAAGAGGGGCAACCGGGACAGAATCCGGCGCCCCGACCGGGACTAGAACCCGGTGTGCCGGTGCCACTAGGTGGAGGATTAGCCTAGTGAGCCGCGGCGCCGGCCATATTAGTCATTTTAAAATCAGGTGGTTTTGGGGCCGGCACTGCGGCATAGTGGGTAAAGCTGCCGTCTGCAGTGCCGGCATCCCATATGGGCGCCGGTTCTAGTCCCGGCTGCTCCACTTCCAATCCAGCTCTTTGCTGTGACCTGGGAAAGTAGTAGAAGATGGCCCCCCAAGTCCTTGGGCCCCTACACCCACATGGTAAGACCTGGAGGAAGCTCCTGGCTCCTGGCTTCAGATTGGCACAGCTCCGGCCCTTGTGGCCAATTGGGGAGTGAACCAGTGGATTGAAGACCTCTCTCTCTGCCTCTCCTTCTCTCTGTGTGTAACTCTGACTTTCAAATAAATAAATAAATCTTTAAAAAAAAATCAGATGTTTTCTAACAGGGCTGGACCAATTCTCAGTCCCCACCAGTGGTATGTGAAACCACTCACTCATATGTTCACTTTGTGGGTATTTTTTAAAAAATTTATTTACTTGAAAGGCAGGGGTAGGGGAGGAATCTTCCATCCTCTGGTTC
Organism: Oryctolagus cuniculus; assembly: GCF_964237555.1. Taxonomy (NCBI): domain Eukaryota; kingdom Metazoa; phylum Chordata; class Mammalia; order Lagomorpha; family Leporidae; genus Oryctolagus; species Oryctolagus cuniculus. The sequence goes on along the minus strand of NC_091446.1, from coordinate 74,560,697 downwards.
ACTCCTCAGACAGCTTGGTCTAGACCAGGCAGGAGCCAGAAACACCATCCTGGTCTCCCACATGGGTGGCAGGAGCCCAAACACTTGGGCCATCTTCTGCTGCTTTTCCAGGCACAATTAGCAGGGAGCTGGATTGGCAGTGGAGCAGCTGGGACTTGAACCCACACTCCAATATGGAATGCCAGCTTTGCAAGTGGTGGCTTAGCCTGCTGTGCCACAGTGCGGGCCCCTCTGCAAGTATTTTTGAGTGCTTTCTAATCTAGGTGCTAGGAATAAGGCAGTGAACAGGATAGATGAGATCTACTCCTTTGCAGAGCTAACAGTTGAAATAGCCAAAATGTTTAACTTGTGCCAGTCAAGTGGGTGAAAGTTTCACCATGGTTTAAATTTGCCTTTTGCATTAATTCTTTTGGGAGCCTTTTGAAACAGGTGAAAGCCAGGTAGCTCACTAGTAAAGAACTGGGCATCAATGATCATTGGGTTGCAGGTGTATCATTAAATGCATTTAACCAAGGCAACAGCCACTGGTGTGTGTGTGTGTGTGGAGGATACATTCCCATTTCCAAACATATCAGATAGATGCCTGCAGACATCAAATGTTACTGATTTGATTCTTAGACTCACCGTCAAATTTAACAACAATCCCTGGGGGCCGAAACGGCCTTCACGTTGCATTTCACAAAGGAATTCTACCTAGGCAGCAGTGATTGCCTAGAGCCTAATGCTTTATCGTACAGCAACCCTGAGAGGGAGGTGATGCCAGCGCTCATGATGAAGAATCAGCTTTAACACAAGGAACTGGGTGGGCCTGGAGGCCTGCTCTGCTGACCCCCAAGGGGAAGGAGAGCCGGGCCTGGGAATCTGAATATCTAGGGCTTACCTCTTATCTCATCTCTCACCCCTGCAGGGCTGCAGGACAACCCCTGGATGTGTGACTGCCGACTCTATGACCTGGTTGGACTCCTGGAAGACTGGGCCCCAAATCTGATCTTCATTGAGGCTAGGCTGCGGTGTGCTAGCCCGCGAAGCTTGGCTGGAGTAGCCTTCAGCCAGCTGGAACTGCGAAAGTGCCAGGGACCAGAGCTCCGTCCAGGCGTGGCCAGCATCAGGTCCCCTTTGGGCAGCACAGTCTTTCTACGTTGTGGGGCCACGGGTGTCCCTGGCCCCGAGATGAGCTGGAAGAGAGCTAATGGACGCCCACTCAATGGCACAGGTATGCAAGCTCCAGGGGCTGCCGTGCTGAGCCCCCAGACCGGCGGGAGGGTCTACATCTGAAGTGGGAAGCAGGCAGGGTCAGAGGGAGGTAGTCTAAATAAGGCTGGACTTCATCTTTCTGAGCGGACCTGCGTGGGATTTATATACAGGCAAGGCATGGGAGCAGTGGATTTGAAGAGGAAGAGGGTTCTCGGCCTGCACTGTGTCATCCTGTTAGCCCCTCTGTCAGAGTCATAGGGCCCGCCCTGAGAAGCACTAAAAGCTGAGTATATTTAATATTTTTTAAAAGATATATTTATTTGAGAGGCAGAGTTATAGACAGAGAGAGGGAGAGACAGAGAGAGGTCTTCCATCTGCTGCTTTACTCCCCAAATGGGTGCAATGGCTAAGGCTAGGCCAGGCTGAAACAGGAGCCAGGAGCTTCTTCTGGGTCTTCCCCACGGGTGCAGGGGCCCAGGCACTCAGGCCATCTTCCACTGCCTTCCCAGGCCATGAGCAAGGAACTGGATTGCAAGTGGAGCAGCTGGGACTCAAACCGGCGCCCATATGGGATGCTGGTGCTATAGGTGGAGGCTCAACCTATTATGTCACAATGCCAACCCTGATTATATTTAATATTGAATGTTAATTTCCCAGTTTTAGGTACTAAGCCAATGTCGCCAAGAGTAAGTAATGAGAGGAGTTACCATTTGCTGAACTCCTCATGAGGGTGTATGAATTATGTGCATAATCACGTGCATGGTTTTGAATTATGTGCCTGATGGTGCTGGACTTCAAAGGGCAACCTGATTATCAATCTTACTTCACATACAAGCAAACTGAGGCCCTGAAAGGCTACTTGATTGGCCTCTGATGGGGAGCTGAGACCCCCACACACTTTAACAGCCTCTGATGTGTCCTGTTTTTGCGAGGCCGCATGGGCAGGGGTGGCTCACCTCTGCTGTGGGATGGGGGTCTGAAACCAATTGGCAGACAGAATGGTACCATGAGCTCCACAATGCAAAGTGGGAAGGCAAAGATGGGCCTTGCACTTCCAGCACTGCCTCTGGGCACTCCCCCCCACGACAGACCCTCTTACCCACCATGCACCTGCCTACTTCCTCTGGTGGGAGGGCGCATGGTGTGGACTGCCTCGGAAAACATCCAGAGCTCTGATGAACAGTTTGGACAGCTCATCATTCTTAGGTACTTCTTCAACAGGGGGCCCTCAGGGGCTTCCCAAGGCTGAGCCTAGGTCATCTCTATCCCCTTGGCTGATCTGAGAAAAGTCAGGTGACTGCCAGTGCTTTCTCAACATGCCAGGATCTTCAGGGGAGCGTGTGCAGCCCAGGGCCTGTAGACTTGGCCCTGGAGGGGAGCTTGGGGCAGATGGGCCCACTCATTCTCTTTTGCCCGTGGCCTCTTCTCCCCCTAGTGCACCAGGAGTTCTCTGGCGACGGCACGAGCTGGACTCTGCTGGGCCTGCCTGAAGTGTCCCACTCGGACTCGGGAGACTACATCTGCCAGGCCAAGAACTTTCTGGGAGCCACGGAGACCCTCATCTCCCTGCTGGTCACAGAGCCACAGACTCCCGCAGCACCCAGAGGGAGCCCTGGTGCTCTGTGGGCACGGATGGGCGAGGGGCCCGAAGCCGCTGCCTACAACAACAAGCTGGTGGCCAGGCACGTGCCCCACCTTGCTGAGTCTGCTGGCCTGGCCGCCACAGAGCCAGGCGTGAAGGAGGAGCTCGGGCTCCAGCACCTCCACCTGGGGGCCCCGGGAGAGCTCTCGGAGGGGCAAGTGGGATCCCAGACGGTGAGGTCTCTCAAGGTGGTGGGGGACACCTACCACAGCGCGTCCTTGGTGTGGAAGGGCCCCCAGGCTGGGAACACCACGGCCCTAAATGTCCTCTACGCCGTCTTTGGGCAGCGCAACATGCGGCGGGTGATGGTGCCGCCAGGGAAGACTAGCGTCACCATTGAGGGCCTGGCGCCCAAGACCAAATACGTAGCCTGCGTGTGCGCGCGGGGCCTGCTGCCCCGGAAGGAGGAGTGCGTCATCTTCTCCACCGAGGAGGTGGTGGACGCCGAGGGCACCCAGCGGCTCATCAACGTGGTGGTGATCAGCGTGGCCGCCATCATCGCGCTGCCTCCCACACTACTCGTCTGCTGCGGAGCGCTCCGCAGGCGCTGCCGCAAGTGCCGCTCTGCGCGCTCCACCGAGGCCACGGGCGCCTACGTCAACCTGGAGAGGCTGGGCCACAGCGACGACGGCTCCGAGGAGCTGTCCCGGAACAGCCTTAGCGAAGCCGACAGGCTCCTGTCTGCCCGATCCAGCCTGGACTCTCAGGCCTTGGGGACCCGAGGGGGCCGACGGCTCAATGAGTACTTCTGCTGAGGGAGTGGCCCTCCTGCTCCCACACCTGCCATGTCCATTCTCCCTTCTCGATCCTCACGTGCTCCCAGTGACACCCGAGTGTGTGCTCACCCCGCTCGGGTCTGCTTGCTCATACTCTCAAAACAACAGCAGTAGCAGCAACAGCTAACACGGATGAAGCGCTTAAAGATGTGCCAGCCAGTGTCCTAAGTGCTTTGTATGCATACGCTTGTTTAATTCTCATAACAACTATTTGCAGCAGGCTCCACCCTTCTCCCCATCTCCTGGAGAAAAAAACCAGGGAGGTTAAGTACCTTGCCTGCATCTATCGGTTTTTGCTGTGTAACAAATAAATACAAACTCTCTGTGGTCTACAGCATAGAACACTGTCCACACTCGCAGGACTGATAGATGACTGGGGAGGCCCTGCTCTGTGTCTGTCATGTGGGCCCCAGGCTGGAGGGTAGCAGTGGCTACCTGGGGCAGACTTCTGTGTGCTGAGGTCTGATGCCATCAGAGGGGATGAGCACAATCATGCAATGCTTCTTAAGTTCTTGGTTCAGAATTGACACACTGTCACTTCTGCCCATGTTGTCTCTGCCAAAGCAAGTCTCATGGCCAAACCCAGCTTTACTGCGGCAAGGAAGGACACTTCTCCCATGGAGGTGAAGGTGGAACAGGAAATATTTGCTGGACTGGGATCGAATCAACTCCATTGCCCACAGTATACAGCCAAGGATGGCAGCTCCGGAATTTGGACCAGGCAATTGGGCTTCACTGTTTATAGTCCCACCACACTCCTCTACTGCCTTTATATTACATGAATACTAGTTCGCAGGCGCTCCCACACAAGCCTGGCTATGCATTTGTTGTATTTGTAATCACACTCACACATACATACACATATACACACTGTGCCCTCATTGAATTCTAACTTCTGTTCTCTGGAGACTACTCTAGCTAGAGATAATCATTTGATTTTTCAATAAAGTCTAGAGATTTGGGTGATGCCCAAGGGACCACTGTTCATTTGCTCTCCGAATGTCAGGCTGGAGGGATCTGAGAGACCTTTGGTGGTGGATGGGTGGGGCCTTGTCACACACAGTGATGTCTGGCACATGGCTCACCCCTGCCTGTGGAGCAGCCTTTGTGATTGTTACTGAAGCCCACTTTGATCTTAGAGCCTGCAAGGTCACTAGGTGAGCCACCTCCAAGGCGGATCCTGTGCAGTCTTGTTAAGGCTGGGAATCCACTGAGGTGTTGCATAGGAGAAAAGGAACATTCTCAGAGGAAGGCTCTGTTTGTTCTGTGTCTGCTGGGCTGAGCACAGGTGAGAGTAGCATCCAGGGTACCTGGTTCCAAGTCCGTATGGGTAACAACTGTGGACATTCTGACACACAAGAGAATTATTTTACTAGTGTCAGTCAGGAGCCTCCATATCATGTTGACTGTTAACGGGAAGTAAACCAGTGTGATTCTGTGATTTCTAAAGTTAGTATATTCCATGTCACATCTCACATTTACGAAAATCATGGCAATGTACTTCCCCTAGTTTTCTCACAGCTGTTGTATTTGTCACTCTACAGTGGAGGCTGGGCTATTTGATTTTACAGATGTGAAATTGAGGACCAAAGAGTTGAAGAATTTATGCAGGTGAGTGTTGGGCTACTTTTTGGAATCCAGATCTTGGACAACTTTCTGGCTGGACTCAGGGTCTGTGTTCAATATTGATCTCTGAAATGCAGCCCACAGCAGGTTCACTATGGACATGGATTATTTTTGAGCCACTGGGACCAGAACCATGAGAACACCTACACATGTGAACTTGGAGCTTCCATACCTTGGAATCCAGCATCACCTGGAAGGTGCATCAGACTATAACTTGTGGGCCATTGCCAAGGGTAAGAGAAATTATTTGGACATTTATGAGGATGTTGTCTACATAAGGAGTCAGAAAATTTTCCTATAATGAAAGCCACATGGCAAATATTTTAGGCTCTGTTGCTGTAACTCAACTCTGCTCATGGAATACAAAAGTAACCATAAACAATATGTTAAACTAATGTACATGGCTACGGTCCAGCAAAATGTTATTTACAAAAACAGGTGACAGTATGGAGTGGGCCCATGGGATGTGGTTTGCCAACCCCTTATCTTAGGTTTGTAAAGGCACTTCTGCTCTATCTTGGGAGTCAAATAGTATTGAATCATTACTGGTCTTAAGATAACTAATATGCAGCCTGTTTTATTGAACTTTGAAAAAATTAAGGAATGTGAAAGCAAGACTTTGTTTGAATTTGTTCCATGTTAACTGAGCTAGAGAGAGGGGTGAGAGGAAACTCAAACTTTCTGATGATTTATTACCGTCACAGTCTTGCTGGAAAGGCCTCCAAGATGGTCACCCTCCCAATACCCATCTCTCCAGCATCCTTTATGTGTTCTGTCTTCCCTGGATTGCTCTTGAGGGAATAATTATTCTGGATTGTATCACGAGTATTTCAGTTACCAGGAAAAACAAAATCTCCTGGCATAAAATGAACTAGTGACTGGTTTATACATTAGTCTGTTAGTCTATGAATTTGATTAGTGCGAGTCAGTCCCTGAAAATCAACTGCCCTCTGAGTGGCAGGGCGATAGGATTTCTGGTGTTCCTGAGCTGAAGCAGCCTGGACCATGATGGTATGCTGGTCCCACAGCATACCACCCTTGAGGTTGGTTAGAATCATGACTTCATCAAGTCTTTTTCTGACTATGACATGGTTGTATTCCTGTTGTCGAGGTGGAGGGTAGATCAGTTACCTGCAGTTGCTTGTCTAAGTGCAAAAAGGCACAGAGCAGAAATTGTGTCCTGGAAAGTGGATGTAGGCTAGCAGTCAAATGGCTCCAAGGGCCCCTTGTTCAGTGGACAAGAGCTGGAAATTTTTACTTTATCCATTGTATTGTCTAGAAAGACAGCAATCAACTGACAAGCACTTGGGCTTGTTTTATTTAGTTGCAAGAGTCTTGTGGTCAGAATAGGTTAGGCTTATGCTTTAAGTTTCAGTGGCTTAACACGAAAAAGTGCATCTCTGCTCTTAGAATCTACTTGAGTTGGTGGGAGATATGGAGGGAGGGAGGGTCCTTACTCACCTGCTCAGGGACCCAGGCTAATGAGGGCTGCACCCTCTGGAGTGTCAACAGTTGGTGCAAGCAGGAAAAAGAGAAACTGGAGGATCATGTCGGGACTTTTCTAAGGTCATTTCCACATCACCTTTCTTTAGCTGGGCAGGAGTGAGGGGCCTGACAATTTTAAGGGGGCTTGGAAGTGCTGTCTTCTGTGTGTTTCCCACAGGTGCCTGCAGGGTGTGGGAGCCCAGGGCCCATCTCAGATGTGGGTGGTAGCACATGGAGGGGTGAGAAGAGGCCGGAGCATGAGTGAAAGGGAGGGTAGTGTGTCTGCTCCTTAATGAATTGCCCAGTTCTCTCCCTGAGTTATGCTGAAGTTCTTTTTTTTTTTTTTTTTTTTTTTTTTTTGACAGGCAGAGTGGACAGTGAGAGAGAGAGACAGAGAGAAAGGTCTTCCTTTGCCGTTGGTTCACCCTCCAATGGCCGCCGCGGCCGGCGCGCTGCGGCCGGCGCACCGCGCTGATCCGATGGCAGGAGCCAGGAGCCAGGTGCTTTTCCTGGTCTCCCATGGGGTGCAGGGCCCAAGCACCTGGTCCATCCTCCACTGCACTCCCTGGCCACAGCAGAGGGCTGGCCTGGAAGAGGGGCAACCGGGACAGAATCCGGCGCCCTGACCGGGACTAGAACCCGGTGTGCCGGCGCCGCTAGGCGGAGGATTAGCCTAGTGAGCCGTGGCGCCGGCCTTTATGCTGAAGTTCTGCTAAGACTGGGGAAGGGAGTGGTATTTTCCAATTGTATAGACAGAATTCTTTCTTATTAGAGTTGTAGTAAGACAAACGGGGGAGCTGCCTCCAGCAACCACTCACACCAAACTATTTCAAAAGCACAGAGTACCTCATCTCCCATGGCTCTGTCTCTACCAAGAACTCTAAGGGCCAAGTTTGTAAAAGCATCCTGCAGAGGAGAAAAGGGGACAATATTCTCCCTCTCTGTCTCTCTCTTTGTCTCTCTCTGTCTTTGTCTCTCTTTCTCTCTCTCTCTCTCTCTCTCACACACACACACACACACACACACACAGATACCCCTGGTTGTTAGAGTTCTTGGGTTTAGCCCTTAACCTCAGGTTAACTAAGTGAAATGACATGACTCAAGCTAACCTTAATTATGCTAATTTCCTGCCTTAAGCCCCAGCCTAGGTACCCTGTATGCCCTTGTGCCACATAAGGAAATCAGAGGATGGGAGACAAGAGAAAAGAAGAGGTCCAGAGATAGCCAGTAGTTGTTCTTTTTTTTTAAGATTTATATATTTATTAGAAATTTAGGCTGAGAGAGAGAGAGGGAGAGAGAGAGAGGGACAGATATCTTCCATCCATTGGTTCACTCCCTAGATGGCTGCAATGGTTGGAGGCTGGGCCAGGCCAAAGCCAGGAGCCAAGAGCTTCTTCAAGATCTTCCACGTGGGCACACAGGGACCCAAGCACTTGAATCATCCTCTGTTGTTTTCCTAAGGCATTATCAGGGAGCTGGATTGAAGTGGAACAGCTGAGACTTGAACTGGCGCCCGTGTGGGATGCTGGCATTGCAGGCGGCAGCTTTACCTGCTATGCCACAATGCCATCCCCTGAGTTGTTGTTCATCATGAGCCTCTGGAAAGTTGAGAACTGGATTCATTTGAAAAAGTTGGCATGGGATGGACAGAGAGAAATTGTAGGGGAGAAAGCCTCTGTAAGTGTTTGTATTTTGGGGGAAGGGGAAGGAAAGGAATTCACAGTGCTTAGTGATATCTGCAGGTAGAACACAATAATTCCATGGAGCAAGCCTGACAACGTGGCAAACTTGGCAGAAGACCCTGGAATAAAGAGTGCTCATCAGAGTTGTTCCCATCAGGCCAGACTGGCCAGGCCCTGTTGCCCTCCCCACCCTCAGGCACTGGATGTGGCCTGCCTTGGAAAGGGCATGGCTAGTGCCTACTTCTTGCTGCCACAATCTGTGTGCTCACAGAATTCTTGTTTTGTGGGTTTACCTCCATAGGAACTCCAAAGATCTACCCAGATTGTAGGGGAACTCGAGCAAACAGATCTGGAGAGGGTGGAAAGCCTGGTGGGTAATCAGCTTAGTTGGTGACCCACTTCCCCCCTCACTGGTTGGCTACTAAGCGGATTTTATTCACTGAGGCCCTTTGTAGAGTATAATGTATATCATGAGCTTCAGGAACCCATGAATTTCAATATTCATTTGGAAGTGCCCCCAGTTAATGGGGAAGGAGGTGTTTCTGGTCTTGAAGAATCTGTTGGCATGGGAGGTGAATTCTTAGGCTTCTACTGTATGCTGGGTGTTCTTATTTTATGTCATCTTAAACTTTCTGAGAAACACTGTGAAGTTTTATTAATATCCTCACTTTGTGAAGGAGAAACAGGCTCACCAGGTGGGCATTGTGGTGCAGTGGTTTAAGCTGCCACGTGGGACACTCATCTCCCTTATTGGGGTGCCAGACTGAGTTCCACCACCTCAGCTTCTGATCCAGCTTTCTGCTGATGCATGCTGGGAGGCAGCAGGTGATAGCTCAAGTGCTTGGGCCCCCTGACATCAACAGGAGAGACCCAAATGGAATTCCAGGCTTGTAGCTTCAACCTAGCCTGACCCTGGCTATTGTGGGCATTTCGGGAATGAACCAGAGGGTTGAAGATCTCTCTCTTGCTCTGTATTTCAAATGGATGTGAATAGAAACTGAGGCTCACAGAAGTTAAATGACAACCCTAAGCTATCAAGATTTGGGAGCATAAGCAAGAAAGAAGAAGCAGGGTCTGTATCAGTTTCGCTCACCCCTGCATTCCTTGTGCTTAGCAAGTATGTGGCTCAGAGCAAGTATCCAGCATCACACGTATCTTTTGTATGCATGTCTTTCCTTTTTGTGGTGTGAAATACACAGCATTCAGGAAAAATCCAAGCAAAGAAAAAAGCTCTGGTTTCATCAGAAAATGCCATCTGTATTTGAAACTGCTCCATAGGCCTCTCTGACTCTGGTCATCCAAGCTGCAGGTGCAGCTGTCTTGATGCAGAAGAAGCAGAGCTATACCATGTGAGGTGTTGGGGAAGAACAAGTGATAGCAATGGTCACAGAGTTAATTGTGAGTCATCATCTGCTTTCGCTTTGAGAAGATGACTGGAAATGCAGGTGCCAGGAGCCAGTTGTGCATGATGACGTATCAGGTGGACTCTGGACAAGTATTCTGTACTGTGGTGTTCAGTATAGCATTACTTGGTTATTTCTCTGACTTCTTTATAAGAGACTGAGAACCAGGGTGCAACTGGACATCTGACTTAGAGCTTGCTTTCCTGACTCATGAACCAGAAAAAGTGGCTGGCATTGTGCTACAGCAGGCGAAGCCACTGCTTTCAACACTGGCATCCCACATCAGGGTGCTGGTTCAAGCCCTGGCTACTCTGCTTCCAGTCCATCTTTCTGCCATTGCATCTGGGAAGGTAGTGGAAGATGATCAAAATATTTGAGCCCCTGCCACCCATGTGGGAAACTATAATGCAGTTCCCAGCTCCTGCCTCAGCTTGGGCCAGACATGGCCGTTGCAGCCCTTTGGAGGAGTGATCTAGCAGATGGAAGATCGTTTTTTGTCTCTCCCTCCTTTCTCTCTCTCTCTCTCTCGTTCTCTCATTCTTCCTTTTAGACAAATAAATAAATCTTTTAGAAAAGAATCAGACGAAGGGTGAATTTTGTAGTCTTACTTAGGAGACATAGCTCCCTCTGCATGCATTTCTTTTGAGCTTGTGATCTGGGCCATCACAATCCTCAGAGCCTCCCAGGGCTTTGCCACAGCTGTGCTGACCTACATCCCCAGGGATTATTCATAATAGGATTCGCTACTCAGAAGCTGGGGCTAAACTTACTCAAAACACACAAGGTAGTTTCTTATGGAGAAATATGGCCTCAGTGTTTCGTGACTTTCTGCTGGTTCTTGTCTTGTTGGATATACAAGCAGCCCAGCCTTTCTGTCTGCGAGGATGCACCTGCTCAGAGGAGAGTTTTGGCAGGTGCGCTGTGTGGGCAAGATGCCAGAGGGTTAAAGGGGCTGGGAATTCCTTGGGGATGATGTAGAGTGGAAGCAGGCCTAGAATTGGTGGGAAATCAGCAAAGTACCTATGAGGGCCCTTCCAGTCATTGCTGGATTTTAGTAAACTGTTCATTTTTATCAAAAAGGGCCTGACCCTTTTATCTCAAGTGAATATTTTTTCATCTCATTTGCATGTCTAATGCCAGGAACAGCCGGATCCGCTTCTCAGCTCCTTGATGTTCTTCTGAAAGCTTTTTTGGTTTCTTGTACAGGACTCTGCAGTGCATCTCTGTCTCTTTGAGTGAGCTCCCAGGGAACCTTCCTGAAGAGTTCAAGCGAGTGAGAATTGAAAACTCCCCCTTATTTGAATTGCCCCGAGGGTCTTTCATTAACATGAGCACCTTGGAGTACCTTTGGCTCAACTTTAACAATGTCACTGTGATCCACCTAGGAGCCCTGGAGCACCTGCCACAACTGAGGGAGCTGAGACTGGAGGGGAACAAGCTCCGGTCAGTACCATGGACAGTGTTCCGTGCCACCCCTCTCCTGCGTGTCCTGGATCTCAAACACAACAGGATTGATGTACTCCCTGAGCTAGCCTTTCAGTTCTTGGTCAACCTGACCTATCTTGACCTATCCTCCAATAGGCTTACAGTGGTATCCAAGAGTGTCTTCTTGAACTGGCCAGCCTACCAGAAATGCCGACAGCCTGGGTGCACGGGCGAGGTTCTCTCCAGCATGGTACTGGCACTGCATGACAACCCCTGGATTTGTGACTGTCGCCTTAGGGGACTTGTCCAGTTCTTCAGGTCTATTAGCCTCCCATTCATCCTGGTGAATTCATACATGATATGCCAGGGCCCTCTCTCCAAGGCAGGACAGCTTTTTCATGAAATTGAGCTCAGTGCTTGCATGAAGCCACGGATCTCAACTTCTAGAGTCAAAGTCACCATCCAGGTGGGACAGAATGTGACCCTGAGATGCTTGGCGCAGGCCCGGCCCTCACCCACCATTGCATGGACTTACCCTCTGAGCATGTGGAGAGAATTTGATGGTAAGTGACATGCACCATCTCAGATTATCTAGAGGGTAATGGACAGGTCTATAGCAACCTCACCCTCATTAGAGAAGCTCTAAGATGGCTCAATCATGAAGCACAGTGCAGGTGAGACTGAGTTATGCCTACATTAATCTCATTGCAACATGTAAGATTCTAGGATAGTGTTCCATTGTCAGCATTATTTTATTTTTTTTTCCAAAGACACAGAGAAAAAGAGAGAGAGTGTGTGTGTGCTCCCATTGGCTCACTCCCCAAATACCTTCAGTAGCCAGGGTTGGGCTAGGCTAAAATCTAAAGCTTAGAACTCAATCTAGATTTCCCACATTGGTGGTAGAGACCCAACTATTTAATTACCTGCTGCCCCCAAGGATGTGTGTTAGCAAGGAAGCTAGAATCAGGAACAGAGCTGGAACTTGAACCCAGGCTCTCCGATATGAGATGTAGGCTTTTCAAGAGGTGTCTTAACTACTGCATCAGATGCCTGCTCATATCAGCATTATTTTAATGCATAGAGATCTCTCTAGAATGTATGTATATATACACAAATAAATACATATACTAGGCTGATTTAACATGTTTTATAAATATTATAGATTCGTATGTGAACAAGTTTTTTGAGTGTTTTCAAAGCAATATACTACATATTTTAGAATTTCTGATTAGGATGGATTTTAGAGATTATCATCACTTATTTCCTAAAATTTCCCAGGTATAAATTGAGGTGCCTACTTGAAATGAGATTTCTAAGCCTCTTTCTTGGAGATTTGAACTCCATGGGTCCAGGGTAGGAACTGAGAATACATATTTCAGTGAGTGTCCCCTCCCTGTCCCTGCTAATTCTTACCAGCAGGCAAGGTTGGGGAGTACTAGATACTGACTGCATTTTGACATTACTGGCCCAGAGTTGTAATGCTGGGGGAGGCCTGGGGAGGGGAGGTGAACTCCACGGGCCTCAGGCTTGAGACTCAAACCTTCCTCTCCTTCCCTGGAGCTCTGTGCTCTGCTTTCATCGCTCAACTGGAATCAACTTCAAAGACACCTGTAGGGTGGGCACGTCACAAAGCCAGGGATGGCCTCCCCAGGGTATCCCGAGATGCAAGACCTTTGTGGATTCCTATAGCTTTTTCTGTGCCCCATCCAGAACACATCTGCCTAAAATGTGAGAACTGTAGCTGGTTGCCTAAGTAGTTGTTGTACATGGTTAAAAGAATACTCAATTAACCACATTTTTCACTCTTCCTCTTCATTTTGCTCACATTTTGTTGACTTGAAATTAAATGCCAAAAAAGGAGAAATGCAGGGTTATTGTCATAGTGTCTTTGAACACCATCCAGAAATTGTCTGTCTTTGCTGATGTGTTACAGCTATCCATACACCCCCCCACACACACACACACACTCCAAGTAGTAACAGCAGCTAAAGCTTACGGAAAACTTACTGTCAAGCTTATGGGTAAAGACTGTTATCCCATTTTGTTGATGAGCAGATTAATGCCAAGAGAATTTAAGCAACTTGCCTAGGACCAGTATACAAAGGTTCTTCAAAAGGTTTGTGGCAAATGGAATTAGGCAATACATTTATTTGGGTGCAAGCATTTTTTATTTTTAAACCCATGCAGAGTTTTTTCTTAATATGTGTTTTTCATGAACTTTTTAAAGATTGCCTCAAATTGAGCAAGGAATAGGAGCCTGGGCACTTGGCTCTGAGGCACTGCATATCTGGGAAGTAGGACTTTACTCTTGAAATAAAGTTGTGAGGGCCGGCGCCGTGGCTCAATAGGCTAATCCTCCACCTTGCGGCGCCGGCACACCGGGTTCTAGTCCCGGTCGGGGCGCCGGATTCTATCCCGGTTGCCCCTCTTCCAGGCCAGCTCTCTGCTATGGCCAGGGAGTGCAGTGGAGGATGGCCCAGGTGCTTGGGCCCTGAACCCCATGGGAGACCAGGAAAAGCACCTGGCTCCTGGCTCCTGCCATCGGATCAGCGCGGTGCGCCGGCTGCAGCGGCGGCCATTGGAGGGTGATCCAACGGCAAAGGAAGACCTTTCTCTCTCTGTCTCTGTCTCTCACTGTCCACTCTGCCTGCCAAAAAAAAAAAAAAAAAAAAAAAAGAAATAAAGTTGTGAGACGTTAGAAGACTATAGCATTAGGCTCAGCAAGGCCAAGATAGTTTGGTGGGAGCAGCTACTCAAGCTGAAAGTCTGGTCTCCAGAGGTCCAACTGGGTTCCAGATCACTTCCTGCCTCTGAGCAATTCTCACTAAGGGCAAGTTGGATGGTTGCTTCGATCCTCAACCTCCCACGTGTGTGAGTTGAGAACCCACTGGGAGGCAGACACCTGGCATTACGTATGTGCTCAATTAGCGATTACAAACACCTGGCATTGCTGGGTACTCTCCTGCCGGCTGGTAACTGTTTTGCTCTTTCCTCCAGTGGTGACTTCTCCTGCAGAAGATGCTGCTCTGTCGGAGCTGACCATCCCTGCTGCCCACCTTGTAGACAGCGGCAACTACACCTGCCTGGCCTCCAACTCCATGGGCAGGAGCACCCTCGTCATCTCCCTCCAGGTCCTGCCTGCCCAGGCCCTGCCTGCACCCCTCTCTCCTTCTAGCCCCTCGGAGGGCAATGCCTACGTGGACCTGCGGGTCCTCAAGCAGACAGTGCACGGAATCCTGCTGCAATGGCTTGCGGTGGCTGACAGCTCTGAGGAGGAGTGGTTCACCCTCTACATCGTGTCGGATGAAGCTCTCTGGAAGGAGGTCGTCCACATTGGCCCTGGAATCAACACGTATGCCGTGGAAGACCTCCTCCCCGGCACAAAGTACGAGGCATGCATCAGCCTGGGCAGCCAGCCCCCACACCAGGGCCAGTGTGTGGTCTTTGTCACGGGCAGAGACAGCGGCGGGCTGGAGGGTCGCGAGCGCCTCCTGCACATCACAGTGGTCCTGTGTGTTGTGTTGCTGGCGGTGCCTGTGGGCATCTATGCCTGGGCAGCCCAGGGCTTGTGCAGCTGCCGGGAGTGGGGCCTGTACTGCTGTCCTCACCACAGGAAAGTCCCCAGGTGCCCCCCTGCAGCCCCACAGTGCAGGGACAGCTCCTTCCAAGATCATTCAGTCATCTGCGAGGACCCTGAGGGCCACAGAGACACTGAGGTGGATGAGGAGAGAAAAGAAGGAGACAGCAGCTAAATAACCCAGGCTGTGGGGTAGAAATGGTGTAAGCCTCTGGCCCTAGAAACCAACAATCCCCGGCAGCTCAACTGTTTATTGAGCATCTACTGTGTTCCAGGCACTGAACTCGACACAGGGGTTTAACAGAGAAAGGGGAATGCAATCTTTATCTTCATGGAGCAAAGCCAGTGGCACCGTGTCCTGTTAAAACAAACCCTTTAGGGCTGGTGTTGTGGCACAGCTGGTTAAGTTGCTACTTGAAATGCCAGCATCCCCTATGAGCATTTGTTTGAGTCCGGGCAGCTCTGCTTCCCAGCCAGCTCCCTGCCAATGTGTAGGGAGAGAGTGGCAGAAGATGCTCAAGTACTTGAACCCATGCTAGCCAGTGGACGATCTAGATAAGAGTTCCAAGATTCCGGCTTTGGCCTGGCCCAGCCATGCTGATGTGGTCATTTGGGGAGTTAACTGGTGGAATGGAAGATCTCACTCTCTTTCTCTGTGTCATTCTGCCTTTCAAACAAACAAACCTTTAAATTAGTTGTTTTGTTATACACAATGGCTAGAAATGAATAGGTGCTACTCTTTGCATAAACATAGCCCTCTAATACTTACATGTTCATCCCTAATATTTTAAAAATATTTATTTTATTTATTTGAAATAGTTACAGAGAAGAGTAGAGTCAGATAGAGTCTTCTGTCCGCTGGTTCATTCCCTAAATGGTTGCAGCAGCTGGAACTCAGCTGGTCCGAAGCCAGGAGCTTTTTCCAGATCTCCCATATGGATGGAGAGGCCCAAGGTCTTGGGCCATCTTCTACTGCTTTCCCAGGCGCATTAGTAGGGAGCTGGATCAGAAGCAGAGCAGCCGGGATTCGAATAGGCACTCATATGAGATGCTGACACTGCAGGCTAGGGCTTTAACCTGCTGTGCCATAGCACCGGCCCCTACCCCTAACATTTATGCATAATGTTTTATATCTATTATCTTGTACGGGAAGGTGGAATTCTACCCCTTTCTATAGGTGAAGTAACTGAAGCCTGGAAAGTTCCAGCAATTTGCCCAGCATCACCCATGTGGTAGGTGGTGAGGAACCACTCAAAGAAGTTCCAATCCCACTGATTGTGCAGCTGTCCCTTTTGTTCAGAGTACAAATCTGAGGCCACTTAAGTGTGATGCTCCCAAGAGTTACCCAGTGGGATGAGGAGAGTGGTGGGTGCTGTGAGTCTCTTCCTGTGGGTGTTGCCCCTGTGAGCAGCTTGGTGCCATCAGCACCAAGAACAAGGGATGAGTCGCAGCCCAAGGGCTCAGGCACTGGGGGCTTCTGGAAGGCAGAGTCGCAAGGGGCTATTCCCAGAAGGAAAAGAATTGACAGAAAATCAGATGAATCTATCATTAAAATTTTTAAAAACTTATTTTGATTTAATTTGAAGAACAAAGAGCTAGAGCTTGATGGTAGATATAGATGATACATAGACACAGAGAGCACAGAGAGGAGTCTTCCATCCACTGGCTTACAAGAGCCATGGCTGAGTCAGGCCAAAGCCAGGAACGTAGAACTCCCTCCAGGTCTCCTGTGTGAGTGGTAAGGACCCAAGAACTTGAGCCATCATCTGCTGCCTTCCAAGGTGCATTGGAAGGGAGCTGGATCGGCGGAAAAACAGCCAGTACTTGTGTTTTTTTTTTTTTTTTTTTTTTTTTGACAGCAGAGTGGACAGTGAGAGAGAGAGACAGAGAGAAAGGTCCTCCTTTGCCATTGGTTCACCCTCCAATGGCCGCCACAGCCAGTGCGCTGTGGCCGGTGCACCGCGCAGATCCGATGGCAGGAGCCAGGTGCTTCTCCTGGTCTCCCATGGGGTACAGGGCCCAAGTACCTGGGCCATCCTCCACAGAAAGCTGGCCTGGAAGAGGGGCAACTGGAACAGAATCCGGCGCCCCGACGGGGACTAGAACCCGGTGTGCCGGTACCGCAAGGCGGTGCCGGCCAACAGCCAGTACTTGAACCAGGCACTTTGATACGACACATGAGCATCTCAAGTGGTGACCCAAGCCGCTGCACCCCAGACCTGTTTTCTCACTTTTGTTCACAAAAAGGAGTCACCTCATCCCCTAGGATTGTAAACTCTGGGATTATGCTTTTCAGGCCTATGTCCCCATGCCTTAGTGCCAAGTGTGACATGAATGAGGGAGTAAGTCTTCCTTCCTGTCGGTGCCTGAAGCCATCCTGTGCAACCCAGGAGGGGTGGACGGTCCCCCTTAGCTGGGCTCACACGGAGTCGGGAGGCCCCGCAATTCCTGGAGTCATTTCACCCTTGCCTTGGGCAGCCCTGACGGTGGAGATATGTTGCAGGATCTAAACCCACGTCTGTCTGCCTGCAGTTTTTCCCACCAGCCACAGGAAAGACCCTTGAAGTATGCACGATGAGCCGGCCTCCTGGGATGTACCCAAGGCGTTCGCCCTCCTCACCAATTCCTGCTCATTTCAGGCACCACTTCCTCCAGGGAGCCTTCCTTGACTTCTTACCCCTGGGGAAGAGGAGCAGTGAGTTGAGCAGGACAGCACCATGTTCCTGTTTTGTGTGAGTCCTTGGGGCAGAGCCTGACCTTCTTCACAATGGCCGTGCACAGCCTGGGTTGCACTGTGGTTGATGTTGGTTAAATAACTTTCTACAAATTGAAGACAGGGCCAGTGCTGCAGCACAGCAGATCAAGCCACTGCCTGTGACGCCGGCATCCCATATGTGTGCTGGTTCCTGTCCGGGCTGCTCGACGTCCAATCCGGCTCCCTGATAATGCACCTGGGAAAGCAGCAGAGGATGGCCCAAGTGCTTGGGCCCCCTGCTACCCATGTGGGAGACCCACATGGAGTTCTGGGCTCTTGGTTTGGGCCTGGCCCAGACCTGTCTGTTTTGGCCATTTGGGGAGTGAACCAGCAGATGAAAGAGCTGTGTGTGTGTATGTGTGTGTGTGTTTGTGTGTCTCCCTCTCTCTCCCTAACTCTGCCTTTCAAATAAATAAAATAAGTAATTTTTTTTCACAGGCAGAGTGGATAGTAAGAGAGAGAGACAGAGAGAACGGTCTTCCTTTTGCCATTGGTTCACCCTCCAATGGCCACCATGGCCGGCGTGCTGTGGCCGGCGCACCGCGCTGATCCGATGGAGGAGCCAGGTGCTTTTTCCTGGTCTCCCATGCAAGTGCAGGGCCCAAGGACTTGGGCCATCCTTCACTGCACTCCCGGACCACAGCACAGAGCTGGCCTGGAAGAGGGGCAACCAGGACAGAATCCGGCGCCCCGACCGGGACTAGAACCCGGTGTGCCGGCACCGCAAGGCGGAGGATAAGCCTAGTGAGCCACGACACCGGCCTTAAAATAAGTCATTTTTAAAAAATGAAGACAGTTCTCATATTTAGATCCACCATCCCCTGATTTCTTCACTGATTTTCTTCTGATCATTAGAAGAAATTTTTATTTTTTAATGGAGATTTCCAGTCATCAGATGTAAAAGAATGTAAAATCTCCTTCCTTCTCTTTTGTCAATTTGAACAAACTTTAGGATCTTGCTGTTTTATTTCATCTGGTCCTTGCCCTGAGCTGTTTAACTAAAGCCAATACAAAGCTTCACACTGGAATGTCCATGAAAATAAGGGAGTTTTTAAAAACATAACCACAATGTCATTGTCACTTCTAATAACACACATTTTAAAATCATGTGTGCATATATGCATATTTACATATGCACATGTGTACACCACACATGCATAATGTCATAGAGAATTTGCTTCTGTGAAGTGTCCAGTGGGGAATCATGGAAGGAGACTGGTTAGAGCGGGGCAGGTGTTGTTACACCCACTGGCCTCTGGGTGTCTCCTTTCCCCGGAGCTAGGGTGGTCACAGCAGTCTGGAAGCGGGGAGAGGGAACGCACGTCGTTACCATTGCTCCAGGACAGCCAGCTTGGCAGTGGGCACAGGACAGAGGGCACAGAGGAAGAGAAGGACCACGGGCACAGCGACGAGAGGCAGGGGCACACTGGTGAGGGCAGTGTTCAGCTGCGCCTGGGAATATGGAAATTTAGGGGGAGGGAATATGGTCTAGAGAGGATTTGTGGGAATCCGATACTTGTTAGGACCCAAGGGCTGCCTGGATGGTCCTTGACTCACGCCACCATTTCACCTTGACAGTGGCCAGAAAGCGATGCACCTTCAGTAGAAGTCACCCTTTGAATTTGGATCTTTTCCCAGGCGAGCGGCCATGCAGCCCGATCCTCTCACCGCGCTGGGCGTGGCAGTGAGCACGGTCGCTCTGCCGCGCGCTGTGCAGCTAAGCTGGGATGGGATGCTGGGTAGGTGGGTCCAATGCATTTGAAACAGCGATGGGTTCATCAGGACACAACCTCACCATGCATTGATAAGCATCTGTACTCAGATCCAGAGGACTGTATCACAGCAGGGCTTAAAAAAATAAATAAATAAACAGGCTCTGAGATCCTGTGCCAGGGGCTTCCATTTTGCTTCTACCTGGCTTTGAGACAAGTTACTCAGTTTCCTCACCTGTAAAACGGGGATAATGATGATGATGAGTTAATTACATATAAAGCTCTCTGTGTTGGGCATATAGTAAACCCTTGGTAAATGTCACGGTAATCATTACTGCTATAGACTGGGGCCATCAGGAGCATGAGGTCTTACCAGGGTTGCGTGTGTGTGGACATTTATCCGCAATGGCATGATTTCTGTGTTTTTCACTCACGACACATTTGTAAGCAGGGCTAGTTGCGTTTTGAATAAAGCCAGCTCTAATCCCAGGCTTCTGCTATCAGCAAGTTGAGGGAAGAATTTTTCTCCTTCTGTCTTTTTTTTAATATCTAGTTTTCTTCTCTTTTAAAGATTTATTTGTTTATTTGAAAGTCAGAGTTACACAGAGAGAGAAAGAGAGGCAGAGAGATAGAGGTCTTCCAATCGTTGGTTCACTCCCCAATTGGCCGCAATGGCCAGAGCTGTGCTGATCCGAAGCCAGGAGCCAGGAACTTCTTCTGGGTCTCACACGTGGGTGCAGGGACCCAAGGACTTGGGCCATCTTCTACTGCTTTCCCAGGCCACAGCAGAGAACTGGGTCAGAAGTGGAACAGATGTGACTCGAACCAGTGCCCATATGGGATTCTGGCACTGCAGGTAGCAGTTTTATCCACTACGCCACAGCGCCGGCTCCGCTTCTGTCTTCTAAGAGCCTGTCTAACTAACGCCCAAGAGAGGGCCTGGCATAGGTGATACACTGCAAACACGTGTCACCGCAGGAATGACTGACTATCTGAGTAACGGACAGCCGAAGGGGTGCACTGGCACAATTTCAGAATGTCATACAGATGTCCCCAGCATCAGCCTGCCACTACTCCATTTTACTGATTGACTTCCACTGGCTTAAGCCACGACCACCTCATTCTAGAAACTGGACCCTTCAGAATCCCTGGCAACAACCCCCCAAGTTATTTCTGTGTCTTCTAAGGGGTCCTCCATGTGTTCCCACACCAGTCTCCCTGCCTGTGTCCTCGCGTGGAGTCTTCTCCATCCTCCCAGTCCAGCCTTCCATGGTCAGGGAGGAGCTGATGTTAAGCCCCTGCTCGTGATGCCGGCATCCCATATCAAAAAGCCAGTTGGAGTTCTGGCTGCTCTGCATCTGCAGGGGAAAATGGCCCAAGTACTTGGGCCCCTGCCACCCAGGTGAGAGACCTGGGTAGAGTTCTGGGCTCCTGGCTTTGGCCTCGTCCAGCCCCAGCTCTAGCCATTGTGGTCATTTGGGGAGTGAACCAGTAGATGGAAGATCTGCCCCCCACTGTCACTCCCTCTGCCTTTCAGATAAATAAAATCTTTTTAAAGAAGACTGTACGAGAAGTGTCACTGGCTTGCCAATAGAGACCGATCTTTATGTCAGGTGCACTGGTCCAGAATTCTCTCCAAGCTTCCAGTGCTCAGAGAGACAGAATTCCCAAAGTCCTCAGGGAATCGGGACTGTGGCTCCTCCCTGCTCCTGCCACACTTGGACAGCAGGGCTGAGGGCCAGCTCAGGACAGAGTCCCACAGGTTCCCCCCAGGGACTGCCTGTCTCTTCCTTGTTCCTCGGGTGAGGATGCCCATGCTCAGGCTGTAGGCAGCGCAAGACCCAGGTGCTGTAGCATCTGCCCCACTGCCCTCCCCCCTGCCCATCTACTCTGCCCTTCTCCTAACACAGGCTCCCAGGACTATGGATAGGTGGAAGTATGGTGGGGCAAGGCTACGGGAAGGAACCTTCCGTGCTCGGGTATGTGGGCCATAGCCAGCCATCCTCAAATACCCTCTTGCACAACTAAGAATAGCAACTCTTCGCGCCATTATCCGGAACTACAAAGCCGGTGCTAGGTGCTTTGCATATATTAGCTCTTGTCATCCTCACAGCCACGATTCTTTGCACCCTGTACTGATGATAAAAGTGAGGCCCAGAGAGACTGGATCTAAAGTCACACTTAAGTGGCGGAACCCAAATTCAGACCCAGGACTGTGAAGCTGTAAAGCCGTGTGTCAGTTCTTGTGATTAGAAAGTCTGACCTCAGCCATGGGTGGTGGAGCCACTGCAGGTTTCTCTAGTCACATGGGCTAATGTTTTATTCTCAGGGGCAAGGAGAGAGGGGGTCTGCCCAGGTTGCTATTCCTGCCTCCCTGCCCCTTACCTGGGCTATGAACTCCATGCCAGCTTGTAGGTGCAGCCGTGGCCCAGTGTAATGGAGGAAGCAGTCCCTTAGCTGCAGGATTCGCTAGTGCACTGGGACTTGGCTGGCACCACCCCAGGGCGGGCTCCCTCCAGAGCTGATCACATTTGCTGGGTCCATTCGGCTTGGCAAGACCCTCCTCCTTTTCCTAGTGTGGCTGATGCTGGCCACTAGACTTCCAAGATGGGCTCTGCCTTGGTTCCAGTTCCTGGGCTTGTCCAGAAGCGCCTCCTCCCTCTCAGGGCCCAGGGGCTGGGCTGAGCCTCCAGCCCAGAGTTCTTTACAACCACTGTCCCAGAGACAACACTGCTTGCCCAGCCATGCACACACCAAGCCTCCCGGTTCCTGCCCTTGCCGGTTGCACTGGGAGGCAATCCCCTTCCACTGGCCACGCTCTGACAGATAAGCCTGCAAACGGGCTGGGTCTGAGGTGGACACGTGGCAATGTGGACCCCATTTGCAGCCCTCCTTAGTGTCAGGTCTAGCAGGCAGGGGATAGATCCACCCACCAAGGGAGCCAGCAGGCTGAGCCTGGCTGTGTTTCAGGAAGACTGAAAAGACCCCACAAGTCAGAGCACAGAAACGCAAGCAGGGAGCAGGAAAGCAGCTTGCCCTTCACTGAGCGGATTTTATTTGCCATTCACACAAGACGTTCCGTTGACTGCATGCAAGTCCTAAGGATGCTGTGTTCCCTGTGGCAGCCATGCCTGATGCACCGCAGCCTCTCCTGAAACTCTGGCTGCAAAGCACCTGTGTCTGCTAACACCTCTCAGTCAATACTGTCTGGGCTGGGAAACGCAGACACCTGGCAGGGGGTCTACACACTGGCACACCTGAGTAACCCCTCCAAACACAGACTCAGAAACCAGGAAGAACACACGTGCATAGAAGCTGCTCTCATAAAAATCTGATGCATCCTAGACAGGTTTTCAGCGAGAGGAGGCAAAATGCAAAGAACCAGCCTACTTGTCTGTCTGTGGACACAGCTGGATCTCCTTACAGCAGGGTCCTTCAGGGGAGGCGCTGGGTGATTTCAATCCTGGGGAGACTGGCACACACCAAGGATGAAGGAACACGCACAGGAGCCTCGAACGCTCAGACTCCATCCCTGCCACCCACCTGTTGTGTAGCCTCAGGCAAACCACTCCTCTCTCAGGAACTCAGTGAAGCAGAGCCTTGGACTGGGTGCTGCTGTGCGGTCCAGTTCTCTCTGACAGTGGCATGGGGTGGTGAGGGGAGAACGGAACGGGAGCTGTGTGGTTCAAGCCAAGCCAGCATCCAGCTCTGACTACTGAGGACCTGTGGCAGCTCCCACACCCAGCCCAGTGCTTCTGGGGGGCCACTCTGCAGAGCAGCAGCGAGGCTCCTCCTGATGTGTCCTTGGAGGAGCTGCACCCAGAGGCTGGTCTGCAGGAAACACGTTGCTTTCTTGCCGCTTTGCACTCTCACAGAGGGGCCCTGATGCTCTTCCGGATGCTTCTGGGGCTACCACTGTGGTTCCAGCTTGGACAATTTCTGGGTTCAAGGTCTTCCCAACTGGGGATATCTGCAAGGCCCATCTCATGCCTCTGAGTCCCCGGCCCCACACGGGCACAACAGGAGCCTGCCATCTCTTCCCATGTACACTGCCCCCCTGTGCTCACGGCTTCAGGCACGGTCCTGCAGTCAGCACAAATTTTCATTGCTTCCTTCCCCTCCCTTTGCCTGCATTTGCTGTCCTGTGGCTGCAGGGCTCACTCACCTCCAGCCTTAGCCAGGGCTGGACCCCCATTGCCTGCTCCTTCCCCTAGCTGTGTTTCAGGATCTGGGTGGCAGTTGGCTTTGTTCTAGGCAGCCCTGCCCCTGCCCCTTGGTTAAGGATATTCAGATCCCAGCGGGACACGAGGGTCTGGGTGGTTTGGGGTTGGTGAGTGAGTAGGAGATGCTCCTGGTCAATTCCCAGTCTCTAAGGGATAGGGATCACTGTAGCTGTGTCCAGGATTTAGGGAATGGGCAAGTATTTGTCAAGTGGATCTCGTTGCTCAAGAAATTGCCTGTCCAAGGCTCTGTCTAGAGCCCCATATATGGGGGGGGGTGTCACAGCATTGTACAAAACAGGGGTAACTTTCTGTAGCAGGATGTGAGGACACAGTGGGGGTAGCAGAGTGGACAGAGTTGGGGGGAGAGGAGACTTCAAGACAGAGTCTAGAAGTAAGCCTTGTTGTCCCTACTCTTCTTCTCAAACTTTTGCTTGAGCTCAGAGACCAGAGTTGACCGGATGGGGCTCCCCGAGGCCTTGGGTTCTGGCGGTGATTGTTGAGGTTGCTGGGGGACCAGGGATCCAGAGACTGTAGGCACTGTCCAGTGGGCTGCACCTGTGTCGGGTGCCACACTGGGAGGCGGAGGCAGAGCTGGAGCTCGAGGGGGCAGTGAGCTAACTGGGCCGTGGCTGTCGTCGCTCTCATTGGGAGGATCCTCCTTGAGCATGAACTTGGTTGCGGCTTTGGCCTTCCTGGACTTCAGCCACTCGACACGGACGGCGTGGGGTGCAGGGCTAGGCCGCTTGCGGATCACACGTCGCACAGGCAAGACCTTGTTGGATTTCTTGTTGCGCCAGAAGGTGGCGGTGGAGATGAGGATGGTGATGGCCACGACGATGGCCATGATGCCGGCCAGCACACCCACAGCCTTCATGGGGTTGTCCTTGGTCTGTATCAGGAAGGCAGCCATGGGATCTCGGGACAGCGTCTGTGAGAGAGAACCGCGCTCTGTATTCAGTTGTTCCTGCCTGGGCTCTGGAAGACAGAGCTCAGACACAAGCTTCCTTAAGCCTGATGGTTTCTAAACCTTCTGGAAGCAATGTGGAAAGAAGTACACAGAGCGAGAGCATGGCACAACTCGCTGTCTAGAACAATACACTCCAATAGAATGTGATGCAAACAACCTCTATTGGAGTCAAAACTCCGGCTTTACTGCACTCTGGCCTTGAGACAGTAGATTATGTGCTTTTGATTGGGGGCGGGGGAGGGGAGGCAATATCTGCCTGAATAGAGCAGGTGCCCTTTCAGGATTGACTTTATGCCAGACTCTGAGCTTGTTGGGTAGGAAGTTAGAAATTAGCCTGTGTGTGTGTGTGTGTGTGTGTGTGTCTGTTTGGAGCCCAAGGGAAACACAGCTCTGCAGAAAGGAATGGAGCCACCTTGGAAGCAGCCCTGTATCTTACAGTACAAAGTTCCATCCATACCCTGATAACCTTCCAGGTGGTCCCAGGCTTCCCCCCAAGGAAAGCTCCTCAGGAGAATCCTCTCTGCCCAGCACCAAGTGGGCTACCCAGCCTGATGACAGTGGCAATAAAACCCTCACAGCCTTCCTCCAAGGCAGGCACCCTAGGGGCGGCTCCTCTGCCCAGCACAAGGTGGGCTACTTGGTCTGGTAGCACTGAGTACTGACACCTGGGGAGGAATTTTACCTAGTTTGTCTAGAAGAGGTGAGGGAGAGGAGAAACAGCAGGAGGAACTGGACCCTACTGCCTTATAAACCCCAGTCTAAATGTGAACTAGGCACTCTCAGATTCCATCTGGAGAGGTGCCCATCTGTTCTAACGGACGCCCTACCCTACTGAACCTTGCTACCTTGCTGAGCGCTCCTCTGTCTCACGTCTCAATTCTTTCTTGCATGAATTCTATTCCACTCATCTCCGCTAACAAGCTCACAGCTACATAGTCACGTAATGATTTCATTTCTGGCTTTTCAACACCTGTGCCAGGGAGGCATCATCATTCCTGTTACACAGGAAACGTAATGGAAACTTTAAGAGCAGAGGGCGGGAGCATGGTGGGAGCAGCGGGATGATCAATCAGGTCTGGAAGCCCAACCAAAATCACAAACCCCAATGTCACATCCTTAATAAGCATTAAAGCAAAGCAGTCACGATGATTCCAAAACTTGCGTCTGCTGGCACGGGCAGCCTTTGCTAGCATGCAGCGTTTTTTGGAGCAAGTGTGGAGATGACGGTTTTGCTTGTCTTTGCTGCAGGCCTGAGCTGGCCCTCTACCCCCTTTCCCGGACTAGGGCTTTACACCCACCTCCGTGTCTGTGATGTCAATCTTGAGCAAGGCCGTGGTGCTGAAGGATGGTGAGCCGCGGTCCTTGGCCTGCACCTCCAGGGACCACGTACAGTCCTCCCCACTGGGAGTGATGTTGTGCAGGACATCCAAGGAGCTGATGGAGTTCTTGAGCCGGATCTCCCCTGTGTGTGCATCAATGTCGAATACATTGGCCGGCTCGGCATGGGTGATGGAGTAGTCCACCAGGTTGTTAGGTTCTTCTGCGTCCTGGTCTATGGCCTGTGCACAGGGAGAACACACAGCACTGGGCTTTGGGGAAAATATCTGTGGAAAGCAGCTGAACTGACATGTCACGTGGGGCTTGCTGGGTTGATGGGAAATGGTCCAGATCCTGTGAGGAGTGGGATGAGTTGGAAAAGGAAAAGGTATGCCTTGGTATAAGCCAGGGTCTATGCTGGGTCCTCTCTCTGAGTCCTATGATCCCAGACTCAGAACAAGTCAGGAAGTGGGTATTGGAAAAATCATAGTATACTTGCAAAAATGAAAACTTGGATGCTAAGTGACTTGCCCAAGGATGCAGAGGTAGAAGTTGGGATTCAAACTCAAGTCTGTTGGGTGTCTGGGTTCAGGTTTTTTTCGGAAGAGAGTGAAGTGCAGTGGGAAAAGCACTGTTCTGACAGCAGGTGGCGCAGCTACATGAACTAAGCAAGTCAAGCACTTAGCCCCTGTGAACCTCAGAGTTTGCATTTGTAAAGTGGGGATGTCAGGCCGGCGCCGCGGCTCACTAGGCTAATCCTCCACCTTGCGGCGCCGGCACACCGGGTTCTAGTCCCGGTCAGGGCGCCGGATTCTGTCCCGGTTGCCCCTCTTCCAGGCCAGCTCTCTGCTATGGCCAGGGAGTGCAGTGGAGGATGGCCCAGGTGCTTGGGCCCTGCACCCCATGGGAGACCAGGAAAAGCACCTGGATCCTGGCTCCTGCCATCGGATCAGCACGGTGCGCCGGCTGCAGCGGCGGCCATTGGAGGGTGAACCAACGGCAAAAGGAAGACCTTTCTCTCTCTGTCTCTCTATCTCACTGTCCACTCTGCCTGTCAAAAAAAAAAAAAAAAAAAGTGGGGATGTCTTCCTCCTCAGAGTTACTTTTGGGTTGGGGTGGTGATGGGGATATATAAAGGACCTTGAAGCCCTTTGTCCAAGCTGGGAGTACAATATTTGATTTTAAGTGAAATTCCCAAGCCCCAGTGTCTCTCGCAGCCACTGGAACCCGACTTTCAGGGGAGGCGAGCTGCCTGTGAAACCCACCTCAATCCTCACGGGGGTCCCCAGCACCATTGTCTTCTCCTGGATGCTCTTTCCAAACTGGGGGTAGTGGTCATTGACGTCCAGCACGGTGACACACACCTCGGCCAGACTGTACCTTCCCTCCATGTCCTCGGCCTTCACATAGAAGTTGTACCTGGAAGTGGCCTCGGCGTCCAGGCTGGCCCAGGGCTGGGTGTAGATAAGCCCAGTGGATGAGTGGATCAGGAACCTGCCAGGCACAGAGAGCAGAGGCACGGTGTGTAGAGCACACATGTGTGGATAAGCATGCGTGTGTGCACATGTGCATGCAC
The DNA here is from genome assembly GCF_964237555.1 of Oryctolagus cuniculus. NCBI lineage: Eukaryota > Metazoa > Chordata > Mammalia > Lagomorpha > Leporidae > Oryctolagus > Oryctolagus cuniculus. Next base: position 74,533,337 of record NC_091446.1, on the reverse strand, counting down.
ACACACGTGCACACATATGCTCACATGTGCGCACACACACACATATGTCTGCAGTGGCGAGCTGCCTCTGGGAAGGAGCAGGGAGGCGTCATGCAGCTTCCTCAAGTCGTCCACCTGCTCTCTCCCACTCATCCCTGCAATCTGATGAGGAAGGCAGATCCTCTCATCTACTCACCCATCAGTCACTATTGAGCTCAGTAACCCAAATCACAGCCCTTCGTGCTCCATGGAAATGGCCTGCCTCCTCCCCAGCCAAGCCCTGCTCTCCTGGCTCCTGAGGCCATGGGTCTTAGCTCCAGGACATGACCATGGCCTCTCCAGCCACATGAGTGCATCCCCAACACCTATGCATCAGGCTCACCACTGCTTCCTACACCCTGGAGACGGGGATGTGTGCCTCTTCTACTCAGGCTCCGATCCTGCCTTTACACAGACCCTCTGCACACCCCCTTCCAAATCCCTTACCCAAGGCCGTGTCTAGAGTTCTGGATCTACTTACAGGTCTGCCTCAGTCCCATAGATGGAGTATTTGACTTCACCCCAGGGTCCTGTGTCTGGATCCACTGCCTGGAAGAGAGAAAGCTCCCAGTGGCACCTGCCCAGGGAACTCCGCACTCCTGTGTCTGTGTGTTGCTTTCAAGGGCAAATCCAGGGGAATCTGGGGTTTGCCCAACTTGGGGGATGCTGATCTGGAGGCTGCCCTGGAGCCCTAGTTTTCCTCCAAGGTCTTAAGCTTTGGAGGAATCAAAAGACTTAGAACAAGAATGTATTTATTGCGCCCTGATAAATGAGGGAGGAAAAGGGACTAGGTCCTGTGGCCTGTGCTTGGGGTTTGCACATCCGTCCTCACTGGAGACCTGGGAGGGTTGTTTTCCCCACTGCATAGATGAGGAAGCTGAGACTGAGAGGGCACGGAGCTTGTGCAAAGACGTAGCTGATGCGGGTTTTGCAGCCAAAACTGGAGCCCACATCTGTCCCACTTCACAAGGGCCCGCACCCTCCAGCCCCTGGACCAGTCCCCAACCTACTGTGACAGCCACCACGTTGGTGCTCCCTGGGGCATTCTCGGGGATCCTGGCAATGTAGTAGTGGGAGGTGAACTTGGGGTCATTGTCGTTGGTGTCCTGGAGCTGGATCACAACATCTGCTGTGGAGCTGAACTTCTCTGGGGTGTTCACTTCCACGGCCAGGAGCTGCGGAAGCAAAGAACACGAGGCCTTGTCTGGGTGGGAAGTCACCTTGGGCACATCTTCCTGCCTCTTGGCCCTCCAGAACTGATCCAGCACCCACCTGTCTTCTCCCAGCTGCCAACTCAGTGCTCCTCCACCCCCTGCAAGGGTCACCTATCGGGCCCCACACTGTTCCCCACGGGTTTGCAGGAACAGCTTCTATGTCATTTCCACGAGTATGAGGGACTTCCAAAAGTTGACAGAAAAATATGGAATTAAAAGTATGAGTTTATTTTGGTGCAAAAAGTGTTTTTATGGTACGAAATTTATTTTTTCACAAAACCCAGAAAATGTATATTATGAAAAAACCAGGCATGGATCTAAAAATTTATTTAATTTTTTAAAATAAAAAAAATTATTTTCAGGGCTAGCACTGTGGCATAGCAGGTAAAGCCACTGCCCGCAGTGCAGGCATCCCCTATGGGTGCTGGTTCAAGTCCCAGCTGCTCCATTTCTGATCCAGCTCCCTGCTGCTATGCCTGGAGAGCAGTGGAAGATGGCCCAAGTCCCTGGCCCTGGCAACCACATGGGAGACCTAGAAGAAGCTCCTGGCTCCTGGTTTGGATGAGCGCAGCTCTGGCCGTGGCAGCCATTTGGGGAGTGAACCAGTGGATGGAAGATTCTCTCTCTCTCTCTCTCTCTGCCTCTCTGTAACTCTGCCTTTCAAATAAATAAATAAATCTTTTTTTTTTTTTTTTTTTGACAAGCAGAGTGGACAGTGAGAGAGAGAGACAAAGGTCTTCCTTTGCCATTGGTTCACCCTCAATGGCTGCCGTGGCTGGCGCGCTGCGGCCCGCACATCCCGCTGATCCAAAGCCAGGAGCCAGGTGCTTCTCCTGGTCTCCCAGGGGGTGCAGGCGGGCCATCCTCCACTGCACACCCGGGGCCACAGCACAGAGCTGGCCTGGAAGAGGGACAACTGGGACAGAATCCGGCGCCCCAACCAGGACTAGAACCCGGTGTGCCGGTGCTGCAGGTGGAGGATTAGCCTATTGAGCCATGGCGCCGGCCAATAAATAAATCTTTAAAAATTATTTTCTTTTACTTGAAAAGCAGAGCAGGAGAGAGAGAGAGAGAGAGAGAGGGAATTTTCCATCTGTTAGTTCACTTCCCAAAGGACTGGCCAGGGCAAAGCTAGGAACTCAGAATTCTACATTGGTGGCCAGCGCCGCGGCTCACTAGGCTAATCCTCCGCCTTGCGGCACCGACACAACGGGTTCTAGTCCCGGTCAGGGCGCCGGATTCTGTCCTGGTTGCCCCTCTTCCAGGCCAGCTCTCTGCTGTGGCCCGGGAGTGCAGTGAAGGATGGCCCAAGTGCTTGGGCCCTGCACCCCATGGGAGACCAGCATAAGTACTTGGCTCCTGCCATTGGATCAGCGCGGTGCGCCGGCCATGTTGGCCATTGGAGGGTGAACCAATGGCAAAAGGAAGACCTTTCTCTCTGTCTCTCTCTCTCACTGTCCACTCTGCCTGTCAAAAAAAAAAAAAAAAAGAATTCTACATTGGTCCCCTACTTGGGTAGCAGGGACCCGAGTACTTGGGCCAACATTTGCTGTCTTCCCAGAGGCATTAGCAGGAAACTGGATTGGAAGGGAAGCAGCCAGGACTCAAACTGGCACTCTGATCAGATAAGGGGTGATGGCTTCATAAGCAGCGCCTTAACCCACTGTGCCACATGCCAGTCCTAAGGTTTGTACTTCTTATTTTGTTTCTCATCCCAAGAACAATGCTTTTTTTTTTTTTTTTTTTTTTTTGGACAGGCAGAGTGGACAGTGAGAGAGAGAGACAGAGACAAAGGTCTTCCTTTGCCGTTGGTTCACCCTCCAATGGCCGCCGCGGTTGGCGCGCTGCGGCCGGCGCATTGCGCTGATCCGAAGCCAGGAGCCAGGTGCTTCTCCTGGTCTCCCAGGGGGTGCAGGGCCCAAGGACTTGGGCCATCCTCCACTGCACTCCCAGGCCATAGCAGAGAGCTGGCCTGGAAGAGGGACAACCGGGACAGAATCTGGCGCCCCGACTGGGACTAGAACCCGGTGTGCCGGAGCTGCAAGGCGGAGGATTAGCCTAGTGAGCCATGGCGCCGGCCCCAAGAACAATGTTATTTCAGGAATTATGTTCAATAATAATGGGTTAGCAGACATCCCTCTTTTGTTCCTGATATCATATGTTGTAGTATTTCATTTTTAAGTGTGATCCTGGATATAAGCTTGTGTGTATAAATAATGCTCATTTAAATAATATCAATGAAATATTTATTTTTCCTTTTTGTTAAAATATAACTTGTATGTTATAATATAAATGGGTTTCAAAAAGTTCATGGAAAGTGTGTTTTAATTCCATTTTCCATGAATGTTTGAAGTCTCTTTGTACAATCTGTATTATTTATGTACATTTAAAACTTAATGGAATTACAAATTATATCAAAGGAGTACTCCTTGTTCTGCTAAGACTGTTATCAGATCAGATGACAGGTGTCAAAGGCAGATGAGAAAGCATCTTTTTTTTTTTTTGACAGGCAGAGTAGACAGTGAGAGAGAGACAGAGAGAAAGGTCTTCCTTTTGCCGTTGGTTCTCCCTTCAATGGCCGCCGCGGTCGGCGCGCTGCGGCCGGCGCATCGCGCTGATCCGAAGCCAGGAGCCAGGTGCTTCTCCTGGTCTCCCAGGGGGTGCAGGGCCCAAGTACTTGGGCCATCCTCAAGCACACCCGGGCCACAGCAGAGAGCTGGCCTGGAAGAGGGACAACCAGGACAGAATCCGGCGCCCTGACTGGGACTAGAACCCGGTGTGCCGGCGCCGCAAGGCAGAGGATTAACCTAGTGAGCCGTGGCGCCTGCTGAGAAAGCATCTTGACAATCAAGTAGTTTCTACAAACAAGGCAAAGTATATGAATAATTTTCCTTTGATAACATTCCATCCCCTTCCCTGAACTTTGCATTCCTGGGTCTAGCTGTAGTTTAGAAGCTGGGGCTCAGAGGCAAGTATTTAGAACAGTGGTTAAGACCCCTCTGGGGATGTAAGCATCCCACGTTAGAGTGCCTGGGTTCAAGCCCCGGCTCTGCTCCTGATTCCAGCTTCCTGCTCATGTACACCCTGGAAGGCAGCAGATGATGGCTCAAGTACCTGGGTCCCTGCCACCCTCATGGGGGGATCAGGATTGAGTTATAGACTCCTGGCTTCTGCTTGGCCCAGCCCTGGCAACCATGGGTGCTTCAGGAGTGAACCAGCAGATGATTCACTCGTCTCCATCTCTCTGCCTTTTTGCCTTTCAAATAACTAACTTTTAAAATATATGAGTGGTTCACAGAAGCTCTGTCCGTGGACGGCTCTTCTTCCCTTCTGGTCCATCACTTGCTCCTCACATTAGCAGGAAGGCCAGGGTGTGACACGGTGCCCTCAGGAATGAATGCTGGTGTGAGCTCCTGGGACCCCATTCAGGGCAGGGCAGGGCAGGGCAGGGCAGCACCCACCTTGAAGGCTAATACTTTGTACTTCTCAAAGTCAATGGCAGCTGAGTTCTCCACGATGATGGTCACCTGGGCTTCATTCAGGACCGTCTGTGGCACCACTCGGAAGATGCCTCCTGGGCCCACCAGCCGCAAGTTGAACTTGGCATTGGCTCCCTGGGCAGCAGAGTTTGAAGAACAGAAACAACACAGAGACATGAGAATAGAAATTTATAAACCATAGCCTCCCTATTCTCATAGGGACTATGTTCCAAGACCTCCATGGATGCCTAACTCCTCAGAGAATACCTGGGTCTCCCATCCAAGGACTAATCAGGCCTGACCCTGCTTAGCTTCCGAGATCAGATGAGAGATCAGGCACCTTCAAGGTTGTATGGCTGTAGACATAGCCTGTGTTTTTTCCTATACATGCATTGCTGTGCTAAAGTTTAATGTCTACCTTAGGAACAAAAACTAATGATAAAATATAAAAATTACAGTATGCTATTATAAAAGGTATTTAAAATTCAGAAATTGCTTACTTCTAGAATTTTCCATTTAATATTTTGGGGCTATAGTTTTGGGACTATATATTTTGGGACTCACATGACTGAAAATGCAGAAAGTGAAAATGTAGATAAGGAAAGGAGCTATGGCATTGTGGCACAGTGAGTTAAGCCGCCGCCTGCAGGCCAGCATCCCATATGAGAGCTGGTTGGAGTCCCAGTCATTTTCCATCCAGCTCCCTGCTAATGCACCTGGGAAAGGGGATGATGGCCCAAGTACTTGAGCCCCTGCACTCATGTAGGAGACCTGGATGGAGTTCCAGACTCCTGGCTTCATCCTGGCCCAGACCCAGCTCCTGCAGCCATCTGGGGAGTAAACCAGCAGGTGGAACATCTCTTTCTGCCTCTCCCTCTCCCTCTGTAACTCTATGCTTCAAGTAAATAATTTTTTTTCACAAAAAGAAGGAATTACAGGATTTGTGCTAAGCGAGGAGCCTCCATATGCTCCAGGCCCTGGGAGGTGAGCAGTCTCACTTCTCCCCACACATGAGCTGCTCAGGATCAGGAAGACTTAGCAGGCTATGGGGATTAAGCAAGGTCACAAACACATGATGTCTAATCCTGCGCTAGACATAGGAGGTGGCAGGACTCACAAATGCCTGTCTGGTGGCTTTTACTTCTTTATGTTTACAAAGTGTATTTATTTGAAAGGCAGGAGGACACAGACAGGGGAGAGAGAGAAAGAGAGGAAGGGAGGGAGGCTCCGCCTGTGGTGCCAGCATCCCATTGGGCACCAGTTCAAGTCCTGGCTGCTCCACTAGAAAGCAATGGAAGATGGCCCAAGTGCTTGGGCCCCTGCTCCCGTGTGGGAGACTGGAAGAAGCTCCCAGCTCCTGGCTTCAGATAGGCTCTGCTCCGGCCTTTGTGGGCATTTGGAGAGTGAACCAGCAGATGAAAGACCTCTCTCTCTCTCTCTCTCTCTCTCTCTGTAACTCTGCCTTTTAAATAAATAAGTAAAATCTTAAAAAAAAAAAGTACCCAACTACTGGGGTAATTAAGTAACTGGTTCTAGGGTCTGCATTAGCAGGAAGCTGGAGTCAGGAGCTGAAGGTGGGGACTGAACCCAGGCACTCTGAACTAGGGTGTGGGCATCTTAACCAGTGTCTCAACTGCTAAGCCAAAGGTTCATCCTGGCTTTTACTCGTTAATTGATTTATTAATTTTAATTTATTTAAATTTATTTAGTTGATTTTTAAATTTATTTTAATTGATTTACTTGTTAATTGGTTAAGGCATTTAGGCAGCTATCCTTTCTCCTCTCCTTCTCGGATGTATGCTCTTGGCTCATTCCTTCTGAGACCTGCCTGGCTTCCAGTGAGGGTTCCTGCAGACCCAACTATTCAGAGGGCAGGGCCAGGCACCTGGTCGGAGTCGTTGACGGTGATCTTGAGGCCCCGCAGGATCTCCCCCTGGGGCGGGTGCTCATACATGGACAGCTCAAACCTGTTCTGGGGCCCGCTCTCTCCATAGAATGTCGGTGGGTGGTTGTTGAGGTCCACGATCCTGATGGTGACGGGGACCATGGCCTGGGCAGCTGGGCTCCCTGCAGAGCTGATCTCAGTGACCTGGGGTGGAGACAGGGGGCTATGGCTGTGTGGCAGGTGGGCTTTCATCAGTCCCAGTGATCCATTGTCCTGGTATTCACACCTTTGTACAATCCCAATTCCTTAAGTGATCCTTGGTCTAGCAGCTTGCTTCTAACTGATAGCATATGGCAAAGATGAGCTTTCCCTTTATGATCAGATGACAAGCGTTTGTAACTTCTGCCTCACTAGAAGACTTTCTCCCTTGTTGACCGTGGTGAGGCAGGCAGCTGTGTTGGAGAGGCCCATGTGACCCCTAGCCAACAGCCAGCACAGAACTGAGGCTCTCTTGGTCTAAGATCTCCCAAAAGAACCGAGCTGCACCGATGACCGACCCGTCCCCAGCTGAGTCTCCTGGAGACCCTAGTCTTGGCTAACAACCCAATTGCAGTCAGACATGAGACCTTGAAACTGAAGACCCAGTCAAGCTAAGTCTGGGCTCCTGACCCACACAGCCCGTGAGATAATAATGCATGAGTGCTGCCGTAAGCCACTCTGTTTGGGGGTAGGTCGTCACTAACACAGGCTGCAAAGCTAGGGCTGAGGGTCCATGGGCACCTCATGAACCATGTAGTAAATGTCACAGGAGCCCCTTCAGGGATCTCCTGTCCCTAGTTCTTCAAAGACACCCTAGTTCTGGAAGGTCGCTCTCCCACAATGACCCTCTCTGCACCCAACTCCTCTATGCCCCGCCTACTGTCTTATTTTCTCTTTCTCAGAGGCTGACGCCTGCCGTCTCCACTTCCAACTTTGCACTCACTTCTCACCGTCCCCACCTGGGCACTTCCCACTGCTCTGCATGCTGCAGCCACACCACCACCCTTTCCCCTGCCCAAGGGCTCTGTTCTCTTGCAGCTTCTCTGAGCAGCCTCTCTGATCCCTCCCGACTCTCCTCACCTGCCATTCTCCTCCCCACAGCTCCTGCAGCTGTGGACTTGGCCACCGGCTGCTCTGTCCCCTAGCCATCCCCTGGGTGACCTCATTCCTTCCCACATCCATCATAGACACCTGTTTACTGATGTCTTCTCCTGTAAAGGTCAATCCTGGTTGCCCAAGTGTGGATGTTTCACCTTGAATGACCCCAGCACCCAGGTCCATCACTCCCCTCCTATTTAGCTTGCTTCCTCTGCCCTGCTCGCGATGACGAAGTCCCTGGGCCTTTACCCATCCCTCCTCCATCCCTCTCTCACCCCTCACAGACCATCAGTGGCTATGCTATGTGCCATCTGCCTTCTTCTATGTTTTGCAACTTGCCCCTTTCTGCCATCCCACTTCCTTGCAGCCCCACAGGCCTTTTTTCTCTGCCACCTTGGCCATGGCTCTATCTCCCTGCCTCCCCCTAAATATGACATGACATCAGAGTTCTCAGATGCCAGGCAGAGCCTACTGCCAGGATAACGTGCTGAGTCCTGGGTTGACCCTGGACACAGGGAATTCCCATTCCCAGGAGTGAGTCCTGGAAGGCTTTGTTGGCCATGCTGTCCGCATCCAAGAACTTTAGTGATCTAGGGAGCAGCCAGAGAGAGCTTTCCCACAGGTACTTCTAAGCCTGCTCACAACCTGTCAATGAAACTGCTTTGCTCTGGGGCAGGGGCAGCTCCACAATCTGCAGGGGCAATGAAACATGAAAAACTATTAAGAATTTCAAGAAAGCAAACAGCAAAGTATTCAGCTTAGCATGGGGTCCTGTTCCATGCAGCTCTTAGGTGACCATGCAAGTCACATGCCTTGCTCTAGAGAGAACACACAGCTTGCATTTCAGGGCCTTTGCTCCTCCAGCCCAGCCTCGTGTTTCAATGGTCCTCCTCCAGCAGGCTCTTGGCTCCAGTCTCCCCTGTTTCCTGGGCGCACTGTGTACTCCCACCTCCAGGCTGCACCCAGCGTTTTCCTGGCTTGGATGCCTTCACTCTGCTGCTGCCCAACCCCAATTCAACGCTCCCCTCTGACACCCTCTGCCTGTTGGAGCCTGCTCTTAGCAGAGGTGTTGCTGCTTCAGTCCTACCTCCTCCTGCCTTTTCGCGACTCTGCCTGTGACTTTATGGCTCCTCTCGCCACGGGTTGTGTGTACATCTGCTGCAGCCTGGTGCTGCAGGAGCTCCAGGAAGCAACGTCTAGCTCACTTCCCAGAATGAACCCCCCCCCCCCCGCCCGATGGAGGAGGCCCTGGGTCTCATCACCTCAGTAGCCTTCTAGGGCTAGAGGAGGGGGTGGAGCAGGCCAGTCTAGAGGGGCGTTACCTGCACGTGCAGCTCATACATTTCTCTCTGCAGCTGGGCAGGGCTCTGTGTGAGGAAGATGGCTCCGGATGTCTCATTAATTTCAAAGGCTCCCTCGCTTCCTGTAATAGATACATGCTCTGCAGTTCTGTAAAGGGCCACAGGGGGTGCAGGTGCCTAGTGCACTGCCTTGTAGAAGTGTTCCCAAAATTGTGACACGGTCATCTATTGCATTGCCAATGAGGAAACTGAGTCTCAGAGGGGCTCAGTAAGCTGTCTAAGGTCACACAGGAAGCACAGATCTGAGCCTGAGCACACGCCCTAGGAGACCAGCTCCCCGGGGTGGGAGGGTCAGCCCCTCCTCTCCATTCTGCTGGTCCCATGGGGGGAGGGACCTGGGACCCAAACGGTTGATGAACCTTGCTGTGGTCACCCCCAGGGTCAGAGCAGCTGCCCGACTCACCGTTCACGAGGCTATAGAGGACACGGTTGGGATTGCCCCGATCGCCGTCCATGGCCACCACTGTCAGCACCTCGGAGCCCTGGGGGGAGCAGAAGCAGCTGCCTAAGGCTCCAGGGCAACTCTGGGGCTCTCCCTCCCCTTCACAGAAGGGAGGTGCCCCCTCCCCCCACCAGGAAAAGAGCCAGGCCTCTGCATGGCCCTGGAGGACATCCCTGCTCTGCTCTGCTGGGAGCTCTCTCCAGGCCTGCGGGGAGGGGGACAGCCTGAGCCTCTGCTGGTCCAACGGGGCCAAGTGTGTGCTGCCCACGGATGCCCAGGTCTGCTGACTGTCTCCTCAGCCCACTGCTCCCCTGCTGTCCCCTCCATCTGTTACCTTCACCCCACTGCAAGGTGCATGGGGGAGAGGCGAGAGACAGGTGGGACAGGGGCTGGGTCACCAGGCTTTAAACGGAGTTCTGGGATTAGGATTTTATCCCCGGGCACTGGGTGCCATTGGAAAGAGTCTGGTAGGGAGGGGCCACAACGGGACAATCCAGCTGACACTGATGCCCTCTTCCATGCTCACTGCCAGGCCCTTGCTGAGACCAAGCCCTCTGCTTTGTTCTCTACCCTCAGCCCCTCCATGGGGTGGTTGGAGCCTCCCCGGCCCGGCCTGACAGCCCCAACCCAGGCAGTCCGGTGTTTCCACCTCCCTCCCTCTGAAGTACTTGTTTCACCGTCAGGGAAGTTGAGAATGTGATTCAGTCACAGCGCTCCCGAGCCACGGCAGAGTGAGGTCTGGCTTCAGCCTGGTCTCTGCTTGCATGGAGCTCTTGGTTTGGGTGGGGGCAGCTGGTGCCCAGAAAAACATGGGGGAACCCCAGGGAGGGCCAAGCTCGTGCCAAGGGAGCCGAAGGAGCTCCCCCACTTCAGAACAGGGGATGGGCGCCCAAGTCAGCTGAGAAGCATGGGGGCATTGGGACGGTGGGCACAACTCAGGCAGAGGACTAAGGGCTGTGTGGTGAGACCTTGTCGGGTTTGTGAGGAGGCAGAGGGCCCTCGGAGGGGAGGCTGGGCCTCAGAGGCCAGGCGTGGAACCTCTGGGGACCTGCTGGGCAGCCAGAAGGCAACCTCAGGAGCTGGAACACCGGGGATGGAGGTTTGGTTGAATGAGGAGTGAAGCTGAGGCCAACCCTCCAGCTGCACCTGTGGGATGTCTGAGGGTCACGGTGCTTCAGGCAGCAAATAGTGAGGGAACTGCTGGTCTGAGGGACCCCAGGCTGAAGGTCTGGGGCCTGGGAATGCACCAAGGATGTTCCCCCTCCAAATGAGGTGACAGAGAGACACCTCTGTCTTCTCTCAGCCCTTTGAAGGGGCTACAGCTGGACTGGCAGATGTGTGAATGCAGAAATGCCAGACTGGTGGGCACCCAGAAGATGTCCCCTGCCCCCACATGAGCCTGGGCTTGCTCTGCCTTGCACTTCTCAAGGCAAAAGGAGCTGTTCATGGCCAGAGCCCTAGGAAACTCAGGAGCCAGCCAGTGTGTGCAGAGCATGACCTAGCTGGGACCAGCTATGCATACCCTGCAAGGCACCCTGGGCAACCACTCAGGACAGGGCCAGAGGCATCTGGAGGGGACGCTGGCAGAGGGGTGCAGCCACCCACCGGGAGGGTGTCCTCATACACGTAGCCATAGTAGGGTGTGCCCACGAAGACAGGGGCCGTGTCCTGAACATCCTCCACGTTGACCGTGACCGTGGCCGTGGCTGAGAACACCACGTCAGCCCCACGGAGCCTGCCCCCACCATCCTGGAGAAGAACCGGGGGCCACAGAAGCAGCGTGAAGACAGGCAGGGCTCTGCGGTCAGTCAGGCTCCCCGCACCTGTCAGGGCCAAAGTCCCCCTCCCACCAGGAAACCAGGCTCAAACACCTGCTGTCCTACTATGTGCTCAGCCTGTGCTGGGTGCTGTGGAGCCAAGAGAATGACTTAGCACCCTGTGTAAACACCTACAATGGTGCCAGGCAGCTGGCAGCTGGGGCTGTCTCAGGCCTCCTAGCACAGGCTGGCGTGGGATGGCTTGAAGCCACTAAGTGTCTTACAAGGGCCTTCCTGTGCAGGAAATGCTGGGCCTGGAGCAACGGTGGCTGGCGTTGCCTGCTCTCTGGGGGAGGAAGCCTTGGCTGAGCCCCTGCAGGCTTCCAGCACCAATCACTTGCAAAACTTGGGGAACCTGGTTAAGTTTCAGGGTTGAGTGAATGAGGAAACAGAGGCTCAGAGAGGGTCCCCCAATGAGGAGAAGGTGGGGTAAACAGGTTTGACCAGAGAGACGGTGCCCATTTGGCCACACTAAAAGGAATGTGTGGGACACACAAGTCCCCTTGTGGTGGCCAGATAGAGTACGCTGACCCATTAGTCTTGGGTCAGAGGAGACCGTGTCCTCTCCAGGCCCCCAACACAGTTCCCCAGAGAAAATGTCCATGCAGCTGCCCCTCCCCCTCTGCCCACCGCACCCCCTGCTCTCCTACCTGCCCCACCCCTTCACAGCTTCCAGCTCTGCTCCCACCCCAGGGCAGCCTCCCACACTCCTCCCTTCCTCCCTTTCTGTTACCTTGGCGACCACGGTGATGAAATGGGTCCGGGACTTCTCGTAGTCCAGGGTGGCCCCAGCCTGCAGGCGCAGCACACCGCTGTGGCGGTCCACAGCAAATTTGCTGGGATGCAGATTCTGTAAGGGTGGGGCACAGCTGGGCTTCAGGCAGGAGCCCTGGGCCAGCCTGGGAATGACCACCTGCTCACTGCCCCTGAGGCTGAAGTCAGACCTCAGGGTAGCCAGCCCTTCTGGCCCCAGGTCACCCTTTGGAGGGCTGGGGGTTTGCTCTCCCACACCCTCAAGGCCCGTGGCTTCTCTCTGTCTGCTCTGCTGGAAAACAAATTGGGCTAAGCTCTGGCTACAGGTGGTAGTGGTTAGAAACGCCTGCAGAGGGGCCAGCACCGTGGCTCACTTGGTTAATCCTCTGCCTGTGGCACCGGCATCCCACATGGACACTGGGTTCTAGTCCTCTTCCAGTACAGATTGCCCCACCCTGAGTGTTCCCAGGCTGCACTTCCCCAGCCCCTTCCCCAGGCCCCCAGCACTTCACATCCACATGGGGTTGAAGAAACCTGTCCGGGCCTGCGATGGCCGCTAGCAAACAACCAGAGCAACAGCTCTCAGACAAAGCAAAGCCGTGATCCGCTGCCTCCCACCCTGCGCCTGACCGCGTGGAGGCCCCAGCCCTGCACCTGCTGCCCCTCTCAGTCTGCTGCTTCCACAGCATTTTCTGTTCTTCCCACCTCCACTCACCTACACCCACACTCTTCAAAACGGTACAGCTTGGTGACTAAAACTCCAGGGAGACTAAAACTCCAGGTGGCCATTCCCACTCCAGGCTCCAGGGAGATTGCTGGGACTCCGCAGGTCTTGGGGTGATCCCTGGTTTAGCTCTTGTGCCACCTTCAATGCGTTACCTGCCTTATCCCGCTCAGTTTCCCCAGATGTAAGACAGGAAGGAGAAAAGCATGTGGGCTATTGTGAGGCTCAAATATGTAGGGCACTCAACAACAGCACCTGGCACCTGGAGCCTGATGCCTCCCAGTTTGAGGTCCCCCCTGAGCACCCCTACAAAATGCAGGAGCTCCCCACCAGCCTCCTCCAAAGAGTGGCCATCTCCCACCCCTCCCTCATCAGATGCTGCCTAGCACTGGCCCACAGCCACTTACTTGGGGTGGGTTGGAGGTCCCTCAGCTTGTCTCCCTTTGAAAGGCTTTTATTTTTTTCCATTTATTTATTTGAACAGAGTGGCAGAGAGAAAGGTAGAGACAGAGAGAGATAACTTCCATCTGCTGTCTCACTTGCCACATGACCACATGGCCTATACTGGATCAGACCAAAGCCAGGAACCGGCAACTCTATCAAGGTCTCCCACATGGGTGGCAGGGGCCCAAGCACTTGGGCCATCTGCTGCTTCCTTTCCAGATGCATTAGCAGGGACCTGGATCGGAAGCAGAGCAGCTGGGACTCGAACCAGTGCTCTGATATGGGATGCTGGTGGCGTAGCAAGGGGCAGCTTCACCTTAACCAGCTGACCACAATGTTGGTCCCTTTCAGGATGGCTTTTAAGCCCCATTCCCTGTAGAGAAGAGCACTCTGCAGGCGTTTCTTTTATTATTATTAATATTTATTTGACAGATAGAGTTAGACAGTGAAGGAGAGAGACAGAGAGAAAGGTCTTCCTTTCCCCCAAATGGCCGCTACGGCCGGAGTTATGCCGACCCAAAGCCAGGAGCCAGGAGCTTCTTCCTGGTCTCTCATGCAGTGCAGGACCCAAGCACTTGGGCCATCCTCCACTGTGCTCTTGGGCCAGCAGAGAGCTGTACTGGAAGAGGAGCACTGTACTGCTGGGGACCTGGGAAAGGGGCTGGGGAAGTGCAGCCTGGGGACACTCAGGGTGGGGCAATCAGGGGAAGAAGGCTTCTGCACCCCTCGGATCCCTGCCTACTGCTTGCACCCCTGTGTGGATTCTTTGGGACCATCAGAGGCACTGACCCAAGGGCCTTGGTGATGAAGGTGGGGACCATCCAGTGTCCCTTTCAGCCCAGGTCCCTGGTGACATCCTTTGTGTGCTGTCTTACCTGCAGGAAGTAGGTGACACTCCCTCCAGAGCCTGTGTCCTTGTCCACTGCACGGACCTTAAAGATGCTGCTCCCAGCAGGTGTGTCCTGAGGGGTGACGGGGTAGTGACAAGATGCTTAGGGAGCCATAGGCATGGGGACCATGGAGCGATGCGGTGGAGGGAATGGAGGGCTAACATGTGTGTGAGCAGCCATCATGGGGGAAGGGCAGCAATGGAGGAGACGCAGGACATGGTGCAGGAGGTGCCACAAAGAGGTGGCTCAGGGTTCCCTTAAGGAGGCAATAGAAGGAGAAAACCAAGACCCCAAATGGGTGAAGAGTTTAAACAGGAAACAGCCATGCACAGACAAGGGCATGGTTCATCCACATGGATGTATCAGGGTCACCAGCGGTCACACACAGGTGCACACAACTCAGAACAAGCATAAGCTATTTCTCCTGCTGAGTTAGTGAGCATCTGAGACTCAGAATCTGCGGTGTGGGCACGAGAGAGAGGGGAGACATCGTCTCCCCAGTGTTGCAGGGCAGGGAGTGAAGAGATGAGCCGTTTGGTAACACAGGCATTCATGCTTCTGACTTGCTAATTTCACACCCTGCATTGCCCCTTAGGGAAATAACCTTAATTAAAGAAAAAATACCCTTGTACTCAAAGCTTGGTGTTTCTCACAAACAGCAAACAAAATGGGACGGCTCAGTAAGTGATGGAATGTTCCCTCAATAGAAACTGGTAAATCAGTGGTTATTCGAACTCCACAACAAAATGAGGAAAATCCTTATGTTATACACTGAGTGAAAAACAGGATATGGGACACATGTATTTAGTATAGCCACAGCTATGCTAAATAAGCAACAACCCTATAATCACAAAAAGCCTAGAAGGAACTACTGCAACACTGAGCAAGGTTTTAAGTCGGAGGGACTGAAGGTAACTTTAAAAACTCTACTTTTCTATCTATTTCACATTTCTACAGAACACATAGACTATGATTATAGTGGAAGATAATAAATGGACCGAAATGAAAATGAATGTGGGGGGATGGTGACAGAGGTTGGGGAGGGAAGGGCATGGAGAGTGGGGCATGGTAGACAGGTGCTCTGCATGCCAGTGCTGGGGCCAGGTCCCTGGCAGCCCCAGAGAGCAGGCCATGGCCCAGGTGGGAGTCTTGCCCTGCCCAGCAGCCTCTCACTCACCTCGGGGACCAAGACAACGTAAGGCTCCTGGATGAACTGGGGTGCCTCGTCGTTGGCATCCGTCACCAGGACCGTGACTTTTTCTGCCACCTGGAAAGAAGAGATGGCTCAGGAGCTGAGGCAGTGAGACCTTCTGGGAGACAAACAGATAGTGGCTTCTAGCAGCCCTGCCATTCTCTGTCTCTGTCTCTCTCTCATCTCCACTCTTCTCTCTTCTATGTGTTCATGCAACAAATATTATTAAGAAGCTACATGGAACAAAGCACTGTGTTGCATGCCAGTGATGGAAGGCAGTCTGCAAGTGTGCTATTCTGCAGTGTTCTGGCAAGGGGTAGCACATAAAAGAACCCGGTGATATCACTCAGGAGACAACAGGTGGGCCAGGCCCTGCATTGCACCTCCCTGCCCCCCAGCCAGGGGTCCCTCGGGCATCCCTTGGGCGCAGGTGTGCTGCATCCAGAGGCCCTGAGAACGGTCCCTACCCCGGACCCCGGCCTGGCCTGTGGTGGTGGACAGCAGGGAGGCTGCCCAGAGGAGGAAACGCCAAGCCCCACAGCAAGTTCGCCTTGAAGGAAAGAAGTGGTGGGCCAGGTAGGAGGGACCATGTGTTCAAAGAGGAGTGAGATGGCTGGTGAATTCAGAAGACAGGAGATTCATGGCTGGCTGGGTGGGTGGTGGGGTGGATGAGGGAGAGAGCTGGAGGAAGCAGATGCTGATTGCGGGGTGGTGGGGGGAGGAGGGGTCTGTGGATGGCAGATGGCAGCTTGGATGTCATCCCAAGGGTGGCAGGGCCAGCTCTGGGTGCTTTCTGAGCCCGGGATGGGGGCCAGACCTATGCATCACAGTGACAGCCACGGCGGCACTCTGTGGGTGGACTGGGGTGGCTGGGGAGCCTCTGGGGTGGGCTGCAGTAATCCCAGAATGCACTGGTGGGGGCTGGAGGAAATGCTGACTGTGCAGAAGGAGGACAGGCAGCACACCTGTGTGCCCAGGTGTTCAGCTTGGGTAACCTGGGCAAGGGGCCAAGACCCAGGAGGGAGGAGGCAGAGGGAGAGGGCAGGTCTGAGGAGAAGCTGCAGAATGTGAGTTTGACACGCTGGAAGTTCCTCAGAGAGACCTTGGCCTCCGTTCCCCTCCCCCTTTCTCCCCCCACCTCTGGTCTTGCTGCAGCTCTGTCCTGTGGGCGCTCTGGGTGGGTTTTGCTGGGCCCTGGGAGGGCTGGGGAGGAGCCCTGCCAGCCTCCTCCTTCTGCAGGCTGCCAGGGGCTGGCTTGGGTGTGCACTCACCAGATTCAGTCCGTCCGAAATGCTGATGATGGCTTCAATCTCATCCTCCCTCTGTGGAGCACAGGGACTAAGTGAGTGTCTGAGAACACCGCAGGGAACCCCGAGGCTGGGGGAGCCCTCCTGGGTGCATGAATAGGGCGTGGGGGGTAGCCTTAGCATATCTGGCACAGCCAGATGCCGCCTCCCATTGTGCCTGAGACCTTATTTTGGGGCTTTGTGTATCAATGGTTCTCCTAGACCCCTCCATATTCCAGGGTTCTGCAGTGGTCCACATCTAGGGTGGCTCAGGTTCAAGTGTTCCCCAGGACATAGTGTCGAAGGTCATTAGAACCCCGTGGGTACTAGGGAGGAGGTGCTGGGAGCCTACAGCTGAGGTCCAGTTATATGGCCAGCATGAGGTCTCCAGAGGGAAGCAGAGCCCGGTGCCCTGTCACCCACAAGTTCAGAAAGGTGCAGGTGAGAGGACTTTGAACAAACTCAGATTCACACCTTCAATCACTCTCTCTGGCCCTGATCTGCTCTCTGAGTTTCCTGGGGCTGCCAGGACCTGTCTAAGGACTGGCATGAAAACCCCTTTTGGAAGGCTTCTCTCAGATACCTCACAGCACACACAGATTTATTTTTAATTGATCGTGCTTAAAAGATTAACAGGGCTGGCGGGTGCTCACTAAGGAGCCCCATGACTCAGCCTGCCAGTGTAAAGACTGGGGGTAGCAGCCCAAGATCCTCCAGGCAGAGGTGCCGGGGCAGCCCCTGTGGGTGTCCCCTCCTGGGCAGTGAGCATCTCACTCAGAGAGACCTTCTAGACCTTAGAGGTCGGTCTGCATGCCTGTACAGGGTTCCCAGCATTTCCCATACCTCTCTGTCCAGTTCTTCCACCAGAGTGATGTTTCCAAAAGCGGGGTCTACAGAAAAGACGCTCCTGGCGCTGGGGTCAAAGCTGATGTGGTAGGACACCGGGTCTCCCTCAGGGTCTGTCCCATTCAGGGTGTACACGTGAGAGCCTGGAAGGAGACACGGGGGAGACCTGGGACCTGAGACCTGGTTTCTCTCTGCTGCTTCAGCCCAAGAAGTCAACAGTTGGGAGGGTGGAGATTCCATTGTGCGTCAAAGCTGGGACCCTGAACTGGGCGCTGGCTGCTGCCCCCCACCCCACTGCTCCCCACTTTTTATCTCAGTTCTTCACAGCTGTCAGCGGTTGCTATCAGCCACTTCCCAGGCTGTAATCTGTGCAGATTATAGGGGTGTTTCAGAGTTCTCTGCCTGTGTTTCCCTCTGCCTGGTGTGATCCTCTTTCAAGAGCCAGCTCTGGGGGGAGAGGAGGAGGTGGGCAGGAGAGGCTCCCTGGGCGCAGGTGCAAGACCCATGGTGCAAGACGGCACCCCAACGCCTGGGATTCTGGACCCAGGAGTCCCTGCTCACTCACCCCGCCTCCAGGTCCCAACCCCCGCATGGAGAGGGACAGAGAGGGCAACTCCAGCCTCTCTTCCTTCTCTCCCTGCCCATCTCAGCCAGCTGGATGTCCATGGGTCGTTTTAAAGTCCTGAGACCCAGGGCTCAGAGAGGCAAATCCATTTGCTCAAGGCACACAGCAGGCATGCGGCAGCGCCTTACTGTTCTGCTGGACAGCTGCCTGTCGCAGGACAGACCTAGCCTTTGGGCTGGTGTGGTCCTGGTCCCCAGGCCTGGCCCCGCTTAGGTCGCCATGGTAGCTGTGACATCCTTTCCTGTCTGTGCCTCCCACAACCCCGACTCCGGGGTGGGGGTAATTCTGAGCAGAAACAGGGCGGGAGCCCACGCAGCCTGGCGCTTGGCGTTCGCACGGGCTCAGAGGAGTCATGGGTTTGGTCCCCGCGTCCTAAGGAACGCGAACCTCTCTCCTCTATGGGATGTCCATACCAGGGCTCCTCACCTACAGGGGTGTCCTCTGGGAGGCTGAACAGGGCCATGTTTCCATTGGTGCTGCCGACCCCGTTGTCGAAGAAGTGGGGCGCGAAGTTGGCCTGGGCTAGGGGGAGAACAGAAACAGGACAGATGGACACCAGACACCCGGGGAGGACTTCGCACTCGCAGGGTCACGGGTGAGGTCGGCAGGAGGGCACTATGCCCCTCCAACCCGAGCGCGCCCAGGTACGCCTCCCGGAGGGTCCCCTGCTTCCCCGTGGGCTCGGACTGGGCTCGCGCTTGTCAAGGACACAGAGCTTAGACCGCATGAAGCGCGCATTCCCGCCCGGGACGGCGCGCGGACGGCGAGCAGATGCTCCGACAGGGGCAGTGCACCTGCAAGGTCAGGTCGCGAGCCGGCGCGTGCAGCCCTCACAGCCGCCGCCACGCCTCCTGCTCGGCGTCCGAAGATGCGGAGGGTAGCGGGAGTTAGGCTCCGACCGCGGGGTCCCAGGGTACCGGTCTCTGGAGAAGCACCCGGGCCGGGCAGCTGGTAGGATCCCCCGCCCCCGGCAACCACCCCTTCGCCTTCCAGCGCCGGGACCACTCACCGAGGCTGAGGAACAGCAGCCCCAAGGCCAGGGCAGCCCACGGGCTGAGCCTCATGTCTCCGCGGGCGGGTGGCGTCCCTTGCCGCCGCCGAGGCCGGGCGCAGGAGCGCGGAGCATGCCCTGGGCGCGCGAGCAGAGCACAGCCGACAGCTGGGCGGCGGCGGCGCCGGCGGGAGGGGAGCAGGGCGGTGCGAGGGCGCTAAGCCGCCGCCGCCGCTCGAATCTGCGCAACCTGAGCGCTCCGGCCCGCAGCCTAAAGAGACCAGTGAGTGGGCGCAGGGACCCGCTCTTGGATGCAGGCGGGGGCAGGGGGCGTGGCGAGACTGCTCCTGCCACACCCCCTTTGCCCTAGTCTGGAGCTCCGGAGCCAACCAAGGGCTCCCTAGGCCCCAGAATAAGGATGGGGCGCGGAGCAGGGCGCTGAAAAACTGAGGCTTTCTGGGGTCTCGAAGTCCTTGAGTGGGTTCCGCTGCCCCGAAGTTTTCCTTTTGCATAAGCTTCCTCTGGGGTTTTTAAAGGAACTTTGCTACCTCCTCTGAGCTGAGCAAACAGCCTGAGACTAACGGGAGAAGAGGGGGCGGAGCGGCTGGGCTCCGGGGAGGGCGCTGCCTTAGCAATCCGGGCACTTATTCCCGAGGGACTTTGAGATGAGACAAAAAGACAAACAGCCCGGGGAACGGGCGAGGAGGGCAGGTGGGGAGCGGTTATCTGCACGTGTTCTCTGAGATCTCAGCCCATTCCCGCCCAGCGCTCCGGAAGGGTCTGACACCCTATGTGCTGGGCAGCAGGGAGAGCCTGCACGACTCCTGGAGGTTCTCCAGGCAGCAGTCCCCTTCCCCCATCCCCCCTGGAGGAGCAGCACACCCACCCTTCGAGTTGCCCAAGGAAGGGCGAACCCTTTGAAGGCAGATTTTTAAGCCTCATGTTGGGACAGATATGCTGATGGAGCTGGCGGACACAGGTCTGGACTGCCCAGCAGGGAGGGAGTGCCCCGTTCCTGAAGGACCTTTAGGCAAAGCAAACGACCTTTTCATGGCCGGGAATAGGAAGTGCCCAATCTAGGGCATTTCCCAGGATGCCCTTCGGAGGGTATGTTCCCCGACAGAGGAGCCCTCTTTGTGTGCCCCACCCCAGTGCCCTCCCCAGCTGGGAGCTCAGCACTCCTCAGGCATTCAAAGGAGCACAAGGTCTCCCAGCCCCTGAGCCAGCCTTTCTTGATCAACTGCTAGCAAGAGTCAGGGGCTCAGAGAGGGAGGGAGACGATGAATCGGGGGTCCCAGCGTGTTCAGCACTTTTCAAGTGTAATGACCCAAACCCTTCTTGTTGAATCTTCCTGCAGGAACCACACACTGGAGGTTGCACAGATATTTCTGCATCATGCTGGGGGGAAAACCAAAGCAAGCGCTCCATGGGCTTGCTGTGGATCCCCTAGGGAGCTGGAGGCAGAGCTGTGGCATCTGCACGTGGATGCCTGGGTGCTGTGCTGGGAAGGAGCCAGCTCCTCTGAGTCCTGCACTGCACTCAGTCGACAGACTTGCCCTGGCGTGTGTGCATCCACTCTCATCCTGCATAGCCCTCCCGTGTGATGGTCCCTGCTGTATGGAGGAACGCATTCAAGCTCAGAAAACAGGTAAGTCGCTTGCTCAGGCTCACGCAGCTGGTGAGGGAGCTGGGCTTGGATTCTCACCCAGTTTGTGCTGGCTTCAAAGCTGGAACTATTCCCACGGCAGGGGTAGGTGACTGTGAAACTACTAAAACTGCAGCCTTCTGGTGCCTGGCTAACACATCACTTCTGTAGCCTTAATTTCATATGTGTACTTGATATCCTTCTTCTTAAAGAGACTGTCTTTCCCTTCATCTGTAGATGGCTCAGATCTGCTGGAGCTATCTGCTTCAGGACTTTGGATGCTAAAACCAGGAATGTCCAAAGTCCAGAGTAACCTGGAATGGAACAGTCACCCTTGGTTTGACCCTGTTGTCAAGGACCTTGGAAAACAACAACTCTTTGTGCTGGTTTCACTGTGAGCCCTAATCTTGACTGTACAGTGTGGAAGGTCTGGAGATAACCTGGGAGGCTTGATTTGCCATAGCTGGGAAGTGCTCGCCTGTTGTGAGATATGGGACTTGTCCCTACCCGCAGACCCTGGGTGACTTCAGCTACATCAGTCACCCCTGAGGGTGCTCTCTCTCCTGGAACCTCCCTGCCATGGCACCTGCAGTACCAAATCAGGTCATCTCTCAGTCATGTTCTGACAGCTCTTCCCCTGGTGGATTTATGTCAGCTGGTTCCGCTGTTAAGTGAGAATTTGAGTGTCAGCTGCCAGCCTGGGCATGCATGTGTGTCTAGCTCAGTCCGCCAACACACCAACCCAGGCTCATGTGCCTGTCCGTCACCTTTGCCTTTATCAGTAGCCCGCGTACACACACACACACACACACACACACACATTTGTGAGTCCCTTCTAAAAGCACTGGGCTCGTAAATAGTAGCTCAGCCCTGGCGTGTGTGCTGGAGGAGCCCTGGATGCCCATCTTCCCTGATATGTGACCTACCTCTGACCCTAATGGGCCCAAGCTAGGTGTAGGGTGTCTGTCTCAGTTTCCTTTGACATGAGGATGGGATCCCTTCTCTAGGTGTTTTAGGCCCTGCTTAGCTGCTTAACTGAGGGGCCCTGCACATGCCAGTGCCCCCGGAACCTGTCTAACTCACTCATGTGGTGGGCAGAATTGCTAGTCCTTACTCTGCCTATTGTCACCCTGCAGTAGTTTCCTTTGCCACCCTCACCTGCTGCATGGCTGTCTCTGTAGGGAACTTGTCAAACAATGTCTCTTCCTCTACTGTATTTTTTCCTCTCCATACCTCTGCCTCCAAGCAGAACTGTCCCCTCTTTGAAGTCTCAGCAGAGCCAGTATGAGACTCAATGCTGTGACCTGTCTGCCAGGGTGTCTCCTCCAGGGGGCTGTGACCCACCCAGGGAAGAGGCTGTGTTTCATTTCATTGGTTGTGTTAGTGCAAGCATGGGATCTGGAACATTTTAGGTCCTCAATGGGTAATTGTTGAGCAGTTGAATGGGTGAGGGGATGAATGAATGAACACAGAGGCATTAGACAATGTCCCAAGTCTTGGTTCCTGGTCCTCACCAACAGCTGAGCCTCTGCATGTCTTTGGCTTGCTCCTTCCCCATGTATCCATAAATTGCCAGAGTAGAGTAGCCAGCACATAGGAGCCAGCCAGGAAATGGAGATGTGTGCAATGATTGGGTAAAAGCCAGTAGGGAGTGGTAGAGACTATGGGCTCCTATGTAAGTGTTCCCGTTCAAAGCATATTTAAGCCTGGAGGTGAATGATCAAAAATAGTTGCATTTGGTGTGTGAAGGAACTTTGTAGTACTGACATCTGTAATACCCGCCTCCTTTCAGTCCGTACTTTGCTTGTACTGGTTTCATTGATGATGATGGTAGTGGCAGTGAGGTTAAACAGCAGATGTGTATCGAAGGCCTTTTCCAGGGATGGAACAGGCCAGCCTGGTAGTTGCTTCTGGAGCTGTGCATGTGTTACCAGGCTGCTAACAAACAGGCCAGCTTCAGCCACCATGGGGAGACCAGACTAGAGCACTAGACACATCCAGTGCTTGATGGTGCTTCTGAGGCAGGGAGAACGGCCATGCAGTCAGTAAGGGCAGCCACTGTGTGAATGTTAACCGGGGAGCGGCCTCTGCAGGGCTCCAGAGGGTGGCTACCCTGGACAGCTGGCCCACAGAAGAGCTGAGAGAGGTGATGGTCGGTCACTTGAGGTTCTGCAAGGTCACATGACTCCACAGTGTCACACAGCAGGTGCATGGCAGAGTCATCATTTGAACCCCAATGGATCATCAAAGCCCTGTTCCATCAACTACAGCAAATGTCCCCCACACTGGCACATTTCAGTCGTCCTGCCTGACCTTGCTGTGCCCTGACTTCACCCCAACATGCCACACACACACACACACACACACACGCACACGCACCTCTAGCTGGAACTCTCGCACTAACTCCATGCACACGTCAGCTCCTTTCTTTCCTCTCCTGCAGCCCTGGCTCTCCCTTATCTCAGTGCTCCCACCTTTGTGGAGCCCCGGTTGCCTCCTCTCATACACAGGGCCATGTCTGTCCTTGTCTGAGCCTCAGGACCTAGCACCGGGTCTGGTTGTGCCTACTCGGGCCTGGATGATGGAGGGAGTGAGTGCATGAGCCCACCCATGACAAGTTTGTGAAAGGGACAGAGAAGTCTGGCCCATCTCCAGGTAAAGACTTCTGACAGGCCTGGGTATCCCCTCTCCCCCAAAGCCCTGTATCAGGAAGCCTCTGGCCACCAGCCTTGCACCTGCTGGGTCTGGTGTCCTCATGAACAGCTGTGGGTGGTACAGGAGTGGGGCTTCTCACCTTGCTGGGAGAATCGGATCAGTAGGGAGCTGTATGGAGAGATAAGCCTCTTAGACCCTGAGCCATCTGTCTCCTGGGAGCCTCGGCTCAGCGGCTCTGTGCTCACCGTGGCTTGAACACCCCCAGCATAGGGCAGGGAAGCCAAGCCCTTCTGTGTGCCAAGCCTTTGCCCACCATGGAATCTGTCACCTTCCTTGCTCTCTGAGGAGGTCCTGTGATCTTCACTTTGCAGTGCCTGAGTGACTCAAACTCCTGGGCAGGCTGGCTTTGTGTCCTGGTGTGTTGGACCCAGACGCCTGGCTACTGGCCCTTTCCCTTCACGGCTGGATGGTTTTGTGAGGAGAGAGTGGCATAGAGTGAGGTGTCAGGGACAGTTTTCTTTAGCAGAATGTCCTGCTCTGGCCCCACCACCGACTTTCTCAAACAAAGGTGCTCCATGCATGTTGTTGCTTTGTTTATTATTTGTTTATTTTGGATGTTCTTTCCAGCAGACACAAGGCAGGAAGTTAGGAAGGGGTTCCTTCAGGGGTTGTGGGATGCAGGAGTTAAATGCCAGGAGACTGAGTGTCTCTGAGATCAGCCGAGACATCACAATCTTGTCATCTGCCTTGGGTGCTTGGGACCCTGCGCCCTAGCAGGTTTGGAAATCTATGGATTTGTGGCTTTCACAGGTCACCATCAGTGCTGGAGGGGTCACGTGGAGATGAGGCCATGTGGGTGAGTCTGGCTCAGGATAATGCTGAAGGTTGGTGGCAGGACTGGGACCAGGACCTGGAGTTCCAGAACTTTTCCAGGACTGTTGCTGCTGGAGATGAAGCCCTTCAGCCTCACAGCACATGGCTGTGAAGTTTGGAAGGGGCAACTGAGGCTACTGGGCACATGAGGCGCTGGCCAGAGGCTCTCCTCTGTATAGGGCCTCGTTTTCACAGCTCTACACCTGTGGGAGTGCTCCAGGCACCACCCATTGGTGGATGAGAGATGGCTTGATCTTGCACAGTCTGCAGGGCCCCGCATAGCGTCCTGGAAGGAGCAGTAGGCAGCCAAGAGGGATGGGGATAGGATGAAGGCAGAGAAGTGGGCAGAGCGGGGGGGGGGGGGGTGGAGAGAAGGAGGAAAATATAATTAAGATTCATTTCCAAACAACAGGACTTTGTAAAAGTCAAAGCAAGAATCAGATTTTATCCTTGTTCCTTGAGGCAAAGAAGGGCACTACCGTGGCCAACACAACCAGCCCAGACTGTGATTTACTGGCAGAAGGTGGGGAGAAGGTGGCTTGTCTTAAGGAGGCCCACTTGAGTTGCCTTGGGCCTGGAGTGGGGAGACCTGCCTGGTAGCTGGGGTAGGAGGCTCTGCTACAGGGTCATGTGTGCAGGCTCTCCGAACCCCCATGCTTGTCTCATCTCAGCCAGCCAGTGCTCTGCTGACAGCGTGTGTCCCACCGCTACGTTTGCATCGCTGGACAAACCAGTCCCATTCACAGGAGGAAGACCCATGAGAAAGAAAAAAATGGCATGCATTCAGCTATTGTTCCTACTGTCCTAATTAATTAATTAATCTAAGACTTATTTATTTGAAAGGCAAAGTTACAGGAGAGGGGGAGAGATGGAGGGAGAGAGATCTTTTATCTGCGGGTTGAATCTCCAAATGACCAAAACGGCCAGGGATGGACCAGGATGAAGCCAGGAGCCAGGAGCTTCATCCAGGAGCTTCATCCAGGTCTACCATATGAGTGGCAGGGCACCGGCACCGTGGCTTAATATGCTAACCCTCTGCCTGCAGCACCAGCATCCAGGGTTCTAGACCCGGTTGGGGTGCCGGATTCTGTCCCGGTTGCTCCTCTTCCAGGCCAGCTCTCTGCTGTGGCCTGGGAGTGCAGTGGAGGATGGCCTAGGTCCTTGGGCCCTGCACCCGCATGGGAGACCAGGAGGAAGCACCTGGCTCCTGGCTTTGGATCGGTGCAGCGCACTGGCTGCAATGCACCGGCTGTAGCGGCCACTGGGGGGTGAACCAATGGAAAAAGGAAGACCTTTCTCTCTGTCTGTCTCGCTCTCTCACTGTCTAACTCTGCTTGTCAAAAAAAAAAAAAAATTCTTAAAAAAAAAAAAAATGAGTGGCAGGGACCCTAGTACTTGGGCCATCCTCGGCTGCTTTGCCAGGCACATTAACAGGGAGCCAGATCAGAAGTGGAGCAGCTGGGATTGGAACTAGTGTTCATATGGGAGGGAATTTAACCTTGCTATGCCACAACACAGGTCCTTTTCCTATTGTTTTCAATAGCAGAAACAAAATTCTGGGGCAGGTGATGCCCACATCCCATATTCAAGTGCTGGGTTGAGTCCCAGCTACTCCACTTCTGATCCAGCTCCCTGCTAATGTGCCTTGGAAACAGCAGATGATAGCTTGAGTAGTTGAGTTCCTGCTCTCCACATAAGGGACCTGGATGGAGTTCCTGGCTGCTGGCTCCTAGTTTCAGCCTAGCACAGCTCTAGCTGTTGCAGCCATTTGAGAACTGAGCCAGTGGATGGAAGGTATCATTCTCTCTCTCTCTCTCTCTCTCTCTCTCTCTGTCACTCTGTCATTCAAATAAATAATATGTCTGGAAACAGTCTGAATGTCCTACAATGGAGAGACAGTTAATTATTTATGTTAATAAGACAGTTATTATGTTAAGACAATTATTTATGTTAATAAGACAGTTAATTAGTAATGAAGAGAAATGCTTATGATGTAATGTTAAAATTTGAAGAATTAAAAGAAGAGGTACAGTAAAACTAAAAATGCATCAACATAATTGTATGGGAAATGAATCAGAAGATCATTAAGGTGTGGCGATGAGATGATCCTTTTTTCTCCTGTTTCCGGATGGTCACCATATGCAGTGTGGTGAGGTAGTTAAAAGCACAAAATCTAGAGCCAGATTATCTGGATTCGAAGCTCTGCACTAGTGCTTACGATCTGTGTGATCTTCCACAAGTTGCTTAACCTCTCTGGGCTTGGATCCCTCATGTGTAAAAAGGGGAGAGAGTAGTAACAGTATTAACTCTTAGGATTATTGTGAGGGATTAAATGAGGTCGCAGATGTAATTGCTGCACCTAATAATTTCAATATAAGCATTAGCTACACAAAAAATAAATTTAACTAGTACAATTCATCCGTGGTCTCATGCCGTCATCATAAATAAGATCATAAATCTGACACTGGTGTAGTTTCTTTCTATTTCTCTTCCCGCTTGAAAGTGCTTTTATCTTCCCACGGTGATAAACATGGTAATTTACAGCATAGGCTACTCTCTGCCATTAACACTGTCATAAGAATCTCCCACCCCCATTTCTGATGGAGGCTCACGATTTCCTGATTGCTGTTTGCCCTGTTCCCTATGCCCACTCTCAGATCCCAAATGCTTCCCTGGCTCCTCCAACGAATATGTGGTTGACTGGTTGCAAGAACGCTCACAGTTCTCTGCCCCTCTTTTGTAAGTTTCTCTCATCAGGATACAGGGCCTCTGCCCCTGCTCCTAAGGCTGAGCTAGAAGACAGGTCCAGCTGACCAGTAGACTCATGGAAAACAACAAATGCCCACTGCTCTGGGTCACTGAAGTTGGGAGTTGTTTATCGAGCAGGTTAGCTAATGGATAGACAAGGGATCTTCAAAAAGCTCATGGAAAAAAAATGCATAGATTTTGAATTTTTTTCTACCCAAATAAACTTATAATTGAATCCTATTTTTCTACTAACTCTCTGAAGCCACTTTATAATTACGAGGAGCAAGGCCACGGCATGAGGCCTCATTGATTAGCCCATTGGGAAGCAGGGCCTGCCAGTCCCTCCTCCTCTTCCCCATCCAGGCTCTGTTGTTCCAGGCCCTTGTGTCTGCCCCAGCACTGCTATTGCCGAAAACAAGCCAACCCTCAGTGAATAACCTTTGTCCCTGCCTCTGAGCTGCTTCTTGAAGACAGACAACCTTATGGTGAGGGAGGAATCTCTCTGGGTGCCTTGCACCCTGAGTTTCCCACTGTGGTCATGTCATTTTGCTGGCCTTGGAAGCAGGGAGGCTGGCCCAGTGCTCCTAGGACTCGGGTGGTCTCTCAGCTCCAGGCTCATCTCTTAGCACCTCCCCAGTCTTCCCCAGGGCCTTCCTTGGAGGCAGCCTCACAACATGTTGGTGAAAGGTGGCCCAGTAGAGGTTCCAAGGCTGCAGACCTTTCCCACTGGTGGGGCTTAGACAGCCTTCAGTGTGACCCCCACGTGAGCCTGAGCAGCTCCCAGGCTCAGAGCCAGTGCCCGATGCCCTTGAAAAGCCAACTAAGTCAGCTGATGGAACACTCATTAAAACAAAAAACAAAAAACAAAAAATGCCACTGTGACAATGCTACTTAGAGATTGCTGTGGACTTTTCAGGTACTTCAGACGAAGCCCTTTTTTCAAAATGTAAATGGTGGCAAACTCAGCAAACTGGCCCTTGCAGCACATTGATCCGTGAAGACGGTTTCGTCACATGGATCCAGAGTCCTGAGCCTTGCTTCACACACTGTCTTCCCCACGGGCCTTGCACAGGGCTCAGAGCTAAAGCAATG
The DNA here is from genome assembly GCF_964237555.1 of Oryctolagus cuniculus. NCBI lineage: Eukaryota > Metazoa > Chordata > Mammalia > Lagomorpha > Leporidae > Oryctolagus > Oryctolagus cuniculus. The sequence continues at coordinate 74,505,220 of NC_091446.1, read as the reverse complement.
CGTTGGAAAAGTCAGAAGGAGGAGTGAATGTCACTCGGCACGATGCTGTCAGCTCAGGCTAACCCTGGGTCAACATCTCTTCCTACGACAGAGGCACCGCACCCTCACGCTGGGTAAGCTCCAGCACACGAGGCTGGACGGCCTCGCACAACCCCGCTGTGGATTTCACAACACCCTGGGAACACAGATGCATCTTCTCCCTCCTTTCTGAATCCCAGAGTCAGCCCTGCAAGATGACAATGCACTGCCAAGCCTGGGCAAGAATGCACAGGCTTTGGTTTTCAGTGTTGCAATTGCTGGTCTCCTATCAAAGCAGCCTCTGTGGGGCCAGCTTTGCTCCACGGCGACAGCAGGGCCATGAGCACAGGGTCCCGTGTGCCAGGCTTGCTGCCAAGTGTGTCACAGACATGACCCCGTCGACTGCTCATTGTGATGGGAAAAGGAAGATTCCACTATCAAACCCTTTTCACAGATAAGGACACTGAGGCTTAGCAATTCTGGCTGCCGGCGCAGGGGCACTCAGCTCCTAGGGACGGAGCTGAGATCCTGACGAGATGGCGCTTTCCACGAGGAAAGCTGCCCTGCTCCAGCACGTGCCTTCATGCACCTGCTGCAGAGAGTTCCTGCCAGGAGCAGTCTGTTGCCATGGAGAGAGGCGGGCAGATCCTGGTTTCCGGCTCTGCCTCAGTTTCTCTCTGAACCTCAGTTTCCCAGTCTCCACAATGGAAATAAGATCTCCCTAGGATGGTTTCAAGTACTGCAATGAGATCACGCAGTGAGCACCCAACAGACATGTCTGCATTGCTCTTCTTGTTCTACGGAGTTCTGTAAGGAATGTTCTTAACCATAGAAAGGAAAAGAAATCTGCTCTTGACATAGGAGCCATGGACCTGGATGACTGTCCCGAGACAGAGTGAGAGTAATGCAGGGCTGCCCTCACATTGGGCAAAAGGGCTAACCTGGCCATGTTTCCTGTACACTGTGTGTGTCTGCACCTGAGTGTGGGTATGTCCATGTGTGTGACTACATATGGACGTTTGCCTGTGTTGGTGTGTGTGTCTGTGTAACTGTGTGGTGTGTCTATGTAGATTGTGTATATCTGTATGTAGTGTATTTTGTGTGTGTTCTATGTGTGTCTGTGTGTATCTGTGTATAGCATGCATCATGTATGTCATGTGTATAGTGTATATTGTGTTGTGTGTATAGCATATGTATCTGTGGTGGGTCTCTGTGTAGAGTGTGTCATGTGTGTAGCATGCATGTCTGTGTATAACATTGCGTCTGTGTATAGTGTGCATATCTGTGTGTGTGTATAATGTGAGTATCTCTGGGTGTAGTGTGTGTGTAGTGTGCATTTCTGTGTGTGTAGCATGTGTGTCTGTGTGTGTAATGTGTGAATAGTGTGTGTGTCTCTGGGTATAGTGTGCTCTGTGTGTGCATAGTGTATGTAGTGTGTATGTATCTCTGTGTGGTGTGAGTGTGTATAGTGTATATGTATGTTTAGTGTATATATGTCTCTGGGTGTAGTGTGTGTGGTTTGTGTATCTCTAGGTGTACTGTGTGTATCTCTGGGTGTAGTGTGAGTGTGCACACATCCTCATCTTCCTCATCAGCTGAGCGTGTAGTTGGAGGCTGCAAGAGGCGAGGGAGACAGAGCCACAGCCCTCGGCCCCCACCAGGGCTGGAACCAGGCAGCGGCTCACCTCCCTCACCTCCGCCTTCCCTGGAGGGGCTCACACCCACTCAGCCTTGTGAGGGGCATCTGGCAAAGTAGCTATTTTTATCTGGGCCCAGCTGGCTGTGATGGCACTTGGGAAGGAGAAACGGCTGAGGGGGTAGCCATGGGGTCTCACCGCATCCCTCCACCCCCTTGTCATTCACACCTGAGCGTGCCCTCCGCTGGACAGGATTCGTGGAGGCTGCGAAGTGCACAGAGTCTCTGGTGTTGATCACTGGACTTTGGGGCCTCAGCCGTGAAGGATCAAGGGACGCTAGGATCTCCCGGGATGCCTGAGAGGGCTTTGGAGCTACAGAGAAGCCGGACAGAGCCCAGGTGGGCATCAGACTCTGCAGCCTTCCCCTGGGGCTCAGCCTGCCCCCATGCCCCACCTCCCTCCCTCCATGCAAGCCTGCACAGTGTGGCCTCACAGCCTGGCCAAGCATCCCCAAGTGTCCCTGAGCCCCGGTCTGCAACCTGAGCTCTTGGGAGCTGGGAGCCTGCAGCCTTCCCTGGGGCTGGGCCTGTGCCCTTCACCACCCCGCACCCCACCAGGCAGGGTATGGGCGCCTACCTTTCAGGATTGTCCTAAGCGGTCTGGCAACTGGACAGCAGCGCCACACTCTCTGGGACCGGATAGGATGTCTTCTCCCTGAGGGCACACACAGAGGAGCAGGGACCTTCCCTGAGCTGCCTGGGGACTCCCCTCCCCCTCCCCCCAGGAGCACCTTGACTGAGTTCCACTCCTATGACCCTGGGTTCCCCAATATCAGTTCAAGGAAACCCAGGACCAGCCAGGCTGCGGGAGGGCCCAGGGAAAGAGTGGGCCTTTTTGTGACTTAGTTTTCAAAAACAAATAAAAAATATTCAACAATTACAGTCAGTGGTGGTTAAGCCACCAGTTGGGATGCCCACATCCCATAATGAGAGTGTCTGGGATTGAGACCCAGCTCTGCTCCTGGTTCCAGCTTCCCGCCAATACACATCTTGGGAGGTAGCAGGTGATGGCTTGTGTAGTTGGATCCCTGCCACCCACATGGGAGACTTGGATTGAGTTCTGGATGCCTGGCTTCAGCCTGGCCTGGCTGTTGTGAGCATTTGGGAAGTGAACCTGGAGATGGGCAATCTCTGTCACTCTCTCTCTGCCTTTCAAATAAACTAAATAAATAATTGTAAAAATTTTTAAAAAGAAAGAACAGTCAGTGCTGTGAGACACTATGCCCCCAGAACATGAGGGGTCATCAAGAAGCTTATGGTAAGGGCCGGCGCTGTAGAGTAAGTGGGTAAAGCTGCCGCCTGCAGCACCTACATCCCATATGGATGCCGATTCCAGTCCTGACTTCTCCCTTTCCAGTCCAGCTCCCTACTAATGCACCTGGAAAACAGCAGAAGACAGCCCAAGTGCTTGGGTCCCTACGCCCACGTAAGGCACCTAGAAGAAGCTCCTGGCTCCTGGCTCCTGGCTTTGGATAGATCCAGCTCCAGCCATTGTGGCCATTTGGAGAGTGAACCAGCAGATGGAAGACCTCTCTTTGTCTAACCTTTTAATTCCCATTTTCCCTGCACTTTTTCAAGTGCCCCCTTCTATTACCCTCAATGCCCTCATGTTCCAAGCAACCTTTCAGCTCTGTGGTTCAGAGACGTCTGTGCCCTTCGGCATAGTAATACTCCTCTTGGCAATCTCATCTAAGAAAAGAATCCTCAATAGAGGAAATATTGTATGTGTACATGTGCCTTTTGCCACATATGTAAAATAGCAAACTTGTGAACCCTCTAAATGCTTATGCACATAAATTCACGATAGGACACGACTGTACCTGAGGCCAAGTTAGACTTAAAATGCAGGAATCTGCCAGAAATAGTCCTAAATGGAGAGGAAACTTGATGGGGAAAGATATTCATCCCCTTGAGCTGTCATTAGGGTGACACTGGCAACCTCAAACACATCTCAGCACAGAGGACCGACAAATGGCACGCTGTGGCCCATGTGTGCGAGGATTCCCTTGGCTGCTTTCCTTGTTACGTGTGAGGCTCGTTTTCATTGCAGGCCCTTCACAAAACAATTGCTTCCCATAATCCACTGGCCCACAACAGCTGCTGCCGACAGTCTGGTACAAATGCTTCCAGATAAACTTCAGTCTTAAGTATTTTGGGTGATTCTAACAACACAGTGACAAGGGGCCAGCGCTGGGGCACAGGGGGTTAAAGCCCTGGCCTGAAGTGCTGGCATCCCATAGGAGCGCCAGTTCTAGTCCCAGCTGCTCTTCTTCCAATCCAGCCCTCTGCTATGGCCTGGAAAAGCAATAGAAGATGGCCCAAGTCCTTGGGCCCCTGCATCCATGTGGGAGACCTAGAAGAAGCTCCTGGCTCCTGACTTTGGATCGGCACAGCTCTGGCCATTGCAGCCAATTGGGGAGTGAACCAGTGGATGGAAGACCTCTCTCTCTGTCTCTACCTCTCTCTGTAACTCTTTCAAATAAATAAAATAAATCTTTAAAAAAAAAAAACACAGTAACAAATGAAAAAGGCTCAATGTGGAACATGCAGGGACACATAATTAATAATGCAAAATGCTGCATGCAAAATGCTGAAAAGAACTGAAGAAAACATTGAACAGAGAGAGAAAGAGACAGAGCAAGTTCTTCCATCCACTGATGCACTCCCCAAATGACTTAAATGGCTAGGGCAGGGTCAAGCCAAAGCCAGGGGCCAGGAATTCTGCATAGGGGCTGGGGCCCATGTAGTTGGGCTATCTATTTATCTATCATCTGTTACTTTCCCAGGTGCACCAGCTGGGGGCTGAATCAGAAGTGGAGCAGCTAGGACTTGAACCAGTGCCTATATGGGATGCTGATGTTGCAGGTGGTGGTGGCTTAGCCTACTGCACCACAGTGCCCCTTCTCTCTTTTCTCTTTGAGAGGTGGGGGTGTGGGTAGGGCAGAGAGGAAAGAAGAGAACGCTTTCATCCGTTAATTAGCTCTCTAAATGCCCATAACATCTGGGACTGGGAATTCAATCCTGGTCTCCCACGTGGGTGGTAGGCACTCAGCTGTTTGCAGCGTTCCCTGCTGCCTTCCAGGATCTGCATTAACAGGAAGCTAGCTGAAATCAGTGGCCAGAGCCAGGACTGGAACGCAAGTACTGGGATGTGGGAGGGAGGCAACTTAACTGCTAGGCCAAATGCCCACCCCAGCATGGCTATTTTTGAATCATGAAACTATGGGTGTTTTTCTCTCTGTATCTATTTCTATATCCACAGGTCCAATACATGTTACAATAACCATAGCTACTAAAGAAAAAAAAAGAAGAGGAAAGTAGGCAGTTTCTAGGGGGTTAGGCAAGAGAAAATTTCAAAATACTCAGTGATATGATTGAAGAAAGGCAAGAGAGCTAAATGCTCCCACAAACAGGGGGGAAAGACCATGACTTCCTCTTTCAAACCTGCAGGAACACCCCTTACCCCTCACCACACACTCCCTCATCTCAGGTACCCACTGTGCATGAACTTCGGGGACTCAGATTGTCTAGTTAATTAACTCATCCACCGCACTGACTGTGCTGCAAACTTGAAGCCAGCATAGCAGAGTGGCTCGGAACCTCGACCTCGGCGGGCCCGTAGCTTTGCATCATTAAACATGCTGCTCGACTTAGCGTGTCCACATGCCCGGGGAAGCGGAGGCTTTTGACGGAGACTGTGGGGCCTCAAGTCCTTAGGTCAATGGTTGGGACCACCCCTATGGCTAGCGGTGCTGTGTAGGGTCAGGAGAAAGAGCCTGGCTTTGGCAGGGCTCTGGGCTGCCCACAGGGGCTGTCCCCCAACAGTTCCTGATAAGAACCTTAATGGATCCTGGAATCCCTGCTCAAGGACTGGCACCCAGGGCTAGTGGTGGGAGTAGGGGTGGGGGGCTGCCTTACCTTCCACAGGGAAGAAGAGAAGCAGGATGCAGAGCAGGCTGGAAAGGACTAGAAGCCTCATGGTGAAGTGGCCGGAATCTCTCACGTCCTGGGAGAAGGCTGGGCTGCACCTGTCCTCCTGGGAGCCACCCAGAACATATATAGTGTTACACAGAGGGGCGTTTCTCATGGGTAGGGCTGCAGCAGCTTTAGAATTCTCCCAGAGTATAGCCAGCCTCTCCCAAGAGCAAAAAAAAAAAAAAAAAAACAATCAGCTTTTCCAGCAGTGGAGAGCATTTTGTGACTGTACCAGACAGCTGTAAAAGCCTAGCCCAAGTACTCCCAGTGCTGCCTGGTCTCAGCCATCAGGGCGGGAGACTCCTGCCACAGGGAAGCCACTGTGTTGATCGTTAACTTTTAGTGTCAGTAATAATTCCATCAAATGTAGATCTCCTTGCTTATGCCTTAGATATGACTGGAAGAAAGGCCATAAAACACATGGGCAAAGCCCTAGGGACTCTCTCCAGCAACCCCGACCATGCAGGGGCACAGGCCCTGGAATCAGATGGCCTGCTTTGAGTCCTTGCTCTGTGGCCCTTATCAGCCATGTGACCTTAAACTTGACATTGAATGTCTGTGACACTGCTGTTTGGGAAACAGGTTCAGGGCTACTTCTCCTACAAGGTGCCCGGGGACATGTTGGAGAAGCCATCAGTACAATCAGAGAGCTCTTAAAAGAGGTGGGGCAGCAGCTGGACCTTGATGGGTACTTAACGTGGTGAGGAAGTGAAAGGGCACATGAGGGACAGGGTCAGCTGAGAAAGGGATGCAGCAGGGGGGCTTCCAGCCAGGGCAGGTGCAGAGAAAGAAGATCCGTGGAAGACCCTGGGCCTGGCATCAGGCTTCAGTAGCTGGAGGTAGCTGGGTAGGCAGGTGCCAGCCACGCACATGCATCGTCAACGACTTTGCAGAGATGGCTGAGACTGGGTAGGGTGCGGGCAGACAGGTTGCCAGGGTGAGTCAGGTCATGGCGGGCTTCTTGGGCTGGCAGAGGCATTAGACTGGCTAGGATGTGAGCAAGGGCAAGGTGGGGTCTTCCAGTCCATGGAGACTGATGATGTGGGTGCTTTGGGCTCCCTTTCTATCAGGGAGCCTTTAGTAACAGTGCATGTGTGTCTGGGCATGTGCAAGGTGTGTCAGCAGGTACAGGGTCCCCTGAGAAATGGTGGGCCGCGGGGGGTGTTCTCCACACACCCTCCGTGCTGAGCCTTTGCCTGGGCTCTTCTCCAAGCCCCACTCCTGGAGCAGCCCCTGCTCATTCCTCCAAACCCAGCTCCAGAATCTGCTCTATACAGGCAGCACGGATGCATGCTGGGACCATTAGCCTTCAGCATGCTGTTTCCCTCTGGGTGGCCAGCTTTAAGAGTCACATAGCCTGGGCCCAGGGGGCAAGCAGTAGGCAGAATCCGGGAAGATAGGGGCAGGCACTGCAGACCCATCATGCTTTTATGCCCAGCTGTGGTGATCTGGGAGCAGTGCAGGTCTCTACCATGGCCTGCATGTACTCACCAGGCATTGTGGCACCTGCCCACCTGGCCCAGGAAGCTGTCATCCAGGAAGACAAGACTGGGACAAGAGGAGGCAACCTCACTGAATCAGAGCTGGTGTCACATGCCCAGACGGATGCCAGGAAAATGAAATGGCCTAGGGATAGGTAAGGAGAGTAAACGGAAAATGTGTGGAAGGGGGTTTCTGTGTGGTTAAGGGGGTGTGATCTGTTCCTGGCTGAAAAGAAAGGTGAGTCTGGTGTAGACAGACTGAAGGAGATGAGTCAGAAGGGGCCGTCTGGAATCCAGCAAGCAGACATTTATGTGTGCTCATACAGGGAGTTTGCATGGCCCCTTGTGATGGGATGGCCGTCTGTCCTTTTGCCTTAATAACCAAGCTGTCTGGCCCAGGAGCTGCTATGGCTCCCAGCCTTGAAGGGCACAAGGAATAACCAGGACCTGGTTCACCTCTCCAGGATCTCTCGGCCACAGTGTATTTCCCTCTCTGGCTCTTCTCATTGGCTGCAGGCTCCAGAAGCAATGTTGGCCACATGTGTGGTCAGTTAAGTGAGCAAGTTCATGGCCAGGGGTGGTTTTTCTCAGCCAGTCTCTGTGTGTTTTTACATACTTGCAGACATTGTACTAGATTCTTTTTTTAAAGATTTATTTATTTATTTGAAAAGTAGAGTTACAGAGAGGCAGAGGCAGAGAGAGAGAAAGAATCATCCATCTGTTTATTTTTATTTTTTTGACAGGCAGAGTGGACAGTGAGAGAGAGAGACAGAAAGGTCTTCCTTTGCCGTTGGTTCACCCTCCAATGGCCGCCGCGGCCGGTGTGCTGCGGCTGACGCAGGAGTCAAGTGCTTATCCTGGTCTCCCATGGGGTGCAGGGCCCAAGCACTTGGGCCATCCTCCACTGCACTCCCGGGCCATAGCAGAGAGCTGGCCTGGAAGAGGGGCAACTGGGACAGAATCCTGCACCCCGACCGGGACTAGAACCCGGTGTGCCAGTGCTGCAAGGCGCCGGATTAGCAAGGCGGAGGATTAGCCTATTGAGCCATGGTGTCGGCCATCCATCTGTTGGTTCACTCCCCAGATGGCTGCAATGGCTGGAGCTGCAAAGCCAGGAGCCAGGAGTTTCTTCTGGGTCTCCCATGTGGGTGCAGGGGCCCAAGGACTTGGGTCATCTTCTGCTGCTTTCTCAGACCATAGCAGAGAGCTGGATCAGAGGTGGGGCAGCTGGGACTTGAACTGGCACCCACTGCACCACAGTGCCTGCCCCAGACACTGTACTAGAAATCCACACCACGAAACTGGGTGGGAAGGCTGGATTTAAGGATTCTGCATCAGGCTACGTTGGCCTCGCTTGCAGCCTGATTCCCTTTGCAGGTGTGCTCTGAGCCCTGATGACCATGCTAAGTGGGCTACAGCACAGGGTGTGAGCAGGAAAACCCGGGGATCTAACAGGGACAACTCCAGTGCTGGTGCCTGGGGCAGCCGTTGTTGGAAGAAGGGTGAGGCAGAGGGCGGCCCCTGCCTGAGGCTGCCAGCACACTGTTCTTACTTCAATTGCGTGTTCCGAGCCAATCAACTCTGCAGAGCTGGTGCTCCCCGGGAATAGCCGTCCATTCATGCTCTGATCAAGGGCTAGCACCACTCCTTTATTTATGGCTGTCTGGGGTTGTTTGGGAGTGCCACCACTGAGTTCTTTGGGTAGTAGGTGCTGCCCTGTCGGCTTTTGTAACCCAGGTACCTTTTGTGTTAGAATGGTTCCTTGTTACTTTTAGTAAGCCATCATTGGGGTGGGGGGAGCAACAATCTACCTAGCAGAGGAAGCAGGGGCAAGGTCAGCTCTGAGAGCTGAGCTCAAAATGGCTTAGCTGTGAGGCAGAAACAGGAGCAGCCTCTCAGGCTGGCAAAGAGAGAGATTCCTCTGCATCCAGTGACCAAAGAAACCATGGTCTCTCAGGTGACAGCCAGAGAGCTGGAAATGGACTTTAGGTTCTCAACATAGTGGCTTCCTCATGACAGCACAGAGCTGTAGGGACGCTGCACAGCAAAGAGCCAAGAGCAGGAGGAATCTGCTGTCACAGGGTCTCTATTCCTCTACATACTCGCACACAGGATTCACACATTTGTAGGTTTTCTTAGGACCATATGTTTCACAGTAAGAACAGGTTCAGAAGTCAGAATTCCACCTGCTTTTTTGTTTAAAAATCTGATCTAAACATTTTTTTAAAATTTGAACTTTTATTTTTTATTTTTTAAAGATTTATTTATTTATTTGAAAGTCAGAGTTATACAGAGACAGAAGGAGAGGCAGAGGCAGAGGCAGAGGCAGAGGCAGAGAGAGAGAGAGAGGTCTTCCATCCACCGGTTCACTCCACAATTGGCTGCAATCATCGGAGCTGTGCCAATCTGAAGCTAGGAGCCAGGAGCTTCCACTTGGTCTCCCATGCAGGTGCAGAGGCCCAAGGGCTTGGGCCATCTTCTACTGCTTTCCCAGGCCACAGCAGAGAGCTGAATTGGAACTAGAGCAGCCAGGACTTGAACCGGCACCCATATGGGATGCCAACACTGCAGGTGGTGGCTTCCTCCAGGTCTTCCCATGTAGGTGCAGAGGTCCAAGGACTTGAGCCATCTTCCACTGCTTTCCCAGGCCACAGCAGAGAGCTTGATTGGAAACGGAGCAGCTAGGACTTGAACCAGTGCCCACATGGGATGCCAGCACTGCAAGCGGTGGCTTTACCCACTACACCACAGCGCTGACCCCAACCCTCTTAAAAGCTGTACCAAATGCCTGGCCCCCCACATGCTTCTTAAATGCTAATAAGAAAAGCACTGATGCAATCCCTGCTCACATTTTTAACTTAAATAACGCCGGGTATGAAGTGTAAGTTCCAGCTCAACCCCATTCCCCAGGTTTAATTACTGTTCACAGATTTTCACCTGCTTTGAAAATTTCAAAGATAGCTATCAACTTCTTACTGTAAAAAAGGAAGAAACACCTCTGGGCTCTTTAGAATATTCACAGTCTCATGTGGAGCTGAGAGAGGTGAAAATGAGAGGCATTTTCACAGGAACACCTGTTTGTTCTAAGCATATGCAAATCTGGGTACAAACCAATGCTTCCACTCAAAACTTTTAATGGCTTCCAAAGATGATTTTGATAACTTGGCAGCCTGCCTGAGAAAAGTCCACAGAGACACACGTAGGACACCAGGGAATTTACAAGGAAAAGAAAGGTTTCATATCAAATTTGTCATTTCTAAAATCAGTTGGGAAACTGCCTAAGGCGTCCCCACCCCTTGTGGTTACAGCATTCTGGGGCTGCATCCCACGCTTCTCTGTTCCTTTATGGGTCCTGCCATCCATCAGACTTTACTCTCCCTCCTTTCTTTGCTTAGCAAACTACAGATCCATTTATAACAGGAGGAGGTACGCCACATGGGGCACAATCCTTTTGTCCTTGAATTCTCAACCCACTTGAGGGAGGTGCCCATTTACTCTTTAACCTACTCAACAAGGGAAACTGAAATTTCCCTTAATTTCACAATAAAAAAAAGTTATAGGGATTACTCCACCAGAACCAAGTCTGTCTGACTTGAAAGCTGGGGTGCTTTCCAGAGTTCCATGAGAGCTCACGAATAGCTGAAAAAAATTCACTAGACTCACAGTGTTAGGTTAAGCTGCTGCTTGCTGCTCTGGCATCCTGAGTCTGAACACTAGCTAGTGTTCTGATTGCCCTGCTTCTGATCTAGCTCCCTGCTAACGCACCTGGCAAAGCAGCAGAAGTTGGCTCAAGTGCTTGGGCTCCTGCCATCCACATGGGAGAACGGGGTAAAGCTCCTGGCTCCAGGTTTACCCACAACACTGGGGATTAGCTTACACTTCACCCCAATTGCACAAAAAACGTTAGTTTCCTCTATTTGTTGCAGTCAATCTGAACTTCCTTGTCCATTTCCAACCCACCAGATTTTTCCTCCCTGCCTCTGGATGTCCAGCTTTCCAGGTCAGGGCTGGGCGATCCTGGGTCTGTTCCCTCCACTCCTGCCCTTGTTGACCCCTTGGCTCTCCCAGGTAATGTGCATCTGTCTGCTTTAGTCCCTTGGTTGGTGTGCCCACCCACAGATACGGCTGCCAGCAGAACTGGGAAAGATCCTGAATCTCATGATGGCTACCACATACAGACACACACAGGGACACTCAAAGGCATGCACCACCTTTTCTGTTCTCCAGGGGTCACCCCTGTCAAAGTCAGGGCACTTTGGAGCCATGATCTCTGAGGCTGTGCTGGGAACAGCCCCTTAGTTGCTGGCTTTTCGCTGTTTCTTGTCTTTGGCTCCCTCACACTCACACCATGTTTTTTTGTGCAGTGGGGGCCTCAGGACTGTTGTATACTATGTTCCCTACCCTTGTTAAAAGCACTAACCAGGGGCCAGCGCCATGGCGCACTAGGTTAATCCTCCACCTGCAGCGTTGGCATCCCATATGGGCGCTGGTTCTAGCCCCGGATGCTCCTCTTCCAGTCCCGCTCGCTGCTGTGGCCTGGGAAAGCAGTGGAGGATGGCCCAAGTGCTTGGGCCCCTGCACCCACGTGGGAGACCAGAAGGAAACACCTGGCTCCTGGCTGTGGATTGGCGTAGCTCCATCCGTTGCAGCCACTCGGGGAGTGAACCAATGGAAGGAAGACCTTTCTCTCTGTTTCTCTTTCACTGTCTGTAACTCTACCTGTCAAAAAAATAAATAAAAATAAAATCTATATGCTGAAATCATAGTTTAAAAAAATAAAAGTACTAACCAGAGCTCTGTTGTGTTGCTCTATTTTCCTACTTAATGTAAATTCAATTTACTATGCAATGTAAAATAGTAGCTGGGCTGGAGAGGAGAACTTCCATCTGACGGGAGTGTAATGCTCAAGTGTTCAGTGGGTGTTTGGTCTATAGGTTGATACCTAAGTCCTACACTGGAGGAGCTAGGTTTGAGTCCTGATTTTGGCTCTTACCTGCAGCTTCCTGATTGAGTTCCTGGTTGCTGGCTTTGGCATGGCCCAGCCCCAGCTATTGAGGGCATTTGAAGAAAGAACCAGTGGATGAGAGCTCTCTGCCTTGCAAATAAAGGTAAAGTGTTGTGCTTTGTGAAAACAGTTGTTTTATTAGGTAGCCAGTTTCTGGAAATGGGTACATAGCTTTCCATTTTTCTCTTTATTACCCTCAAAGTCATGTTGACATTCTAGGGAAATTCTATTTAGTGTCCATTCAAGATTCAGTATTATTTCCCAAGTTTAAAAAAAAAAATTCTGGATATTTTCGGTTCACCTAATAACTAGCTAAGATTTCCAGCTTCTGCAGAATTCCATTTGCAACATGCTAATGTAGCTGTTCCTGTCTTATGACAAATCATAATCACCTGTAACTATGGGATACAGTGATGCTATAACATGGAACGATCATATCAATCTAATTAACATATCAGTCACCTTATCACATTTTTCCCTTCTAAACTGTAACTTTCTACTTTTTGACCAACAAGTCCCATTCCATCATCCCTACCTTTTCCCACCTCCTGCTAAACACTATTTCACCCTCAACTTCTCTGTGACTAACTTTTTTAGATTCTACATTTGAGTGAGAACATGGTTCTTATCTTTCTGGCTTATTTAACAGTGCTTTTTTTTTTTTTTTTAAAGATTTATTTATTTATTTGAAAGGCAGAGTTACAGAGAGAGGGAGAGATCTTCCATTTGCTGGTTCACTCCTCAAATGGTCCCAACAGTGGAGGCTGAGACAGTCTGAAGCCAGGACCAGGAACCCCATCTTGGTCTTCTACATAGGCAGAAGGGGCCCTAACAACTTAGGACAACTTTTGCTGTTTCCTCAGGTGCTTTAGAGGGAGCGGTATTTAGAGTGGAGCAGCTGGGAGCTGAACAAATGCTGGCCCTTTAAGTTTATCCATGTTGTTGCAAATGACAGGTTTGCTCTTTAAAAAAAATATTCTCATCTACTTGGAAGCCAGGGGGGAGAAGGAGAGAGTGAGTGAGTCTTCCATCTGCTGGCTCATTTCCCAGTGTCTCCAACAACCAGGGCTGGGCCAGCCTGAAGCTAGCGGTCAGGAACTCCATCTGGGTCTCTTTCGTGGGTAGCAGGGACCAATCACTTGAGCCCTTGTCTGCTATCTTCCAGGATACATTGGCAGGAAACTGGATTGGAAGTGGAGTAGCTGGGACTCAAATGGGCACTCAGATATGGGATGCAGAGATCCCAAATGGTAGCTTAACCCACTGAGCCACAGTGCTTGCCTCTGGGAGTTTGTACTTTATAAACGCTGAATAATATTCCACCATATGTATCACATTTTCTTTATTTATTCACCCATTGATGGGTGCTTGGTTGATTCCCTACCTTGGCTGTGTGACTAGTGCTGTAGTGAACATGGGAGGTGCTGATGTCTCTGACAAACTGAGTTCTAGTCTTAGGATACCTACCCACAAAGCGGGATTGCTGGATCTCCCTCCCTTTTTTCAATGACTCCCTGTCTTCAAAGAATGCTCAGCCTCCCACTTGTACACAAGGATATCTGAGGCTTCTTTGATTCAGAGTGAACTTTCCTGCCACAATTAGGGGCAAACAAAAAAGCCCAAGCACACACACTCTGCAATTGAGGTCTACAGGGACCCGTTTTCAAACGTGGATTTTGATGGAGGAAGGTGAGAGGACAAATGGAGCCTACATGTAAGTGACTCGGGCAGGAGGCAGGGTGTGCAGAGAGGAGCAGGAACGCCAAGATTTCCTGCCTTTGCCAGTGCTGAGGGCTGGAGAGCCACAGGGAGGGGTCGGAGGGATCCTGTGTGTCAGCATCTGTTCCGTGCCTTGCAGTTTGGCAGCACTTTCTCAGAAGTGTCACCTTGCTTCCTTACTCTCACCCCCACACCTAGCAGCACCAGGACAGGGCAGGGATGCGCAAGGTGCGGCAGCAGCTGTACAGCCCTGGGATAAACTTCAACCCCACCTGGGGAGTCACAGTCATCGCTGCACAGTGTCAAACTAGGAGGGCCTTGAAGGTCTGGACCCAGTCCCACAGGTTGGAGAGATAGTCTGTTTCCCAGGTCTTCTCGCTAGTTTCTAAGATCTGAAAAGCTTCTTGTCTAGTGTTTCAAGGATTTTCACTTTCCACATGTACTTTCCTTTTCAAAACGTTATTTAGAGGTTGCTGTAGCACACTGCAAAAGACACTCAACATCCCATTCTCTCACCATATGCTTATTTCTCCCTCAGCATTAACAACTGCAAGTTTTGTTCTCATTTCCCCCAGCTTCTTCTAAAATGATTCCACTTAAACGAGGCAAGTGGTTGTACTTGCTTCTTGAGGCCCCCAAGAGTGACATCATCATTTGATTGTGAGCTGAGTCCTGTGGGACATTTTACGGCCTCTCAGACATTTTGCTCAGTGTCCAGGGGGCAGAGAAGGTTGCATTCTCTGCAAAGTCCATCCACCCAAGCACCAACCCTCAGATACTTGTGTGTGGACACATTTATCCCCTTAACTCCTGTAGCTACTCTGGATAAGCCTTTCCCCTTTTGTAGTTTCTGAATAACTTTATAATTAACACTGAGTCACTGTTGCTATTTCTCATGATTTAACTACGCTATTAATAGAGAACCCAATAGATAGGTTGATCTCTTAAAACGTTTTCATTTGAGGATCAACACCGTTGTTAGGGCCCTAGAATCTCCACTTCTTGTACAGGCTTCTGCCTCCAGCACTGCCCTCGCAGGTCAGCAGAACCAGCTGTCCCCCCCTTACTAGAGCGCGGTCCCTCCTCTGACCACCTGAATTCCTTACTCTCCTTAGAACAGTCAAACCACACTGAACCAGTGACACTCTCTCAACTTCATCTGTGTTGTTTGGGAGCCATTCTGCATTGCTCAAATGTCCATCTGACCTGTGATACTTCTAAAGTACATGGCAGGCTGGGGCCAGCTTGTTTGTACTTTCTCCTGGAAAATCCCGAGTCATCATTTAGCTGCCTGGTGTTTCAACCTGGCTCATTCCTACAGCACTCATCCAGCGGACCCTGGTGTTCTACATGGGGTTGCTACACTTTTGTCTCCCCTGGTTCCAGCTTCAGGGATGGCTGCTACACAGTATAGATATTCATGTTTTCTATTTGATCATTCATCAGACACCATTCTAAGCAAAGGGTCTTTAACTCTGTGTGACTGTTTTTAATCATCTCTCTGTTATCCTTTAACACTTCACATGGTATTATGGAAAATATAAATGGCTATCTTCCTTTCTTTCTCCCTAAAGGGTTTCAGTTGATAGGTCTTTACTCTTCCCTGTGAATATTGTGTGGTGCGTTAACAGGAACCAAGAAACCAGTGACTTTTTTTTTTTCTGTTGCTTTTAGAACTATAAGTAATCACATTTTATACACTGATTTGAGGGGCAGAGGCATAGAGATTTATATCTTCCATCTGACGGCTCATTTCTCAATTGTCCGCAATGGCCAGGAGACAGGAACTCAATCTAAGTCTCCCAAAATGGGGGGCAGAGACCCAACTACTCAAGCTATCACTGCTGCTTCTTATTAGTAGGAAGCTGAGTCTGCACCAAGAGCTGGGACTCAAACCCTGATATGGTTTGTGGGGATCCCAAGCAGTGTCTTAATGGTTGTGCCCAATGGACATTTATATCTTAGAGTCTTCACTGTCTTAGCGAAGTCAGAAGTGCTATAAAGAAGTCACTGAATTAAAATTCCTTAATTTTTTAGAAAAACTTCTTCCTGATACTGCAGCTAAAAGCAGACTGTTTTTACATGATACCATTCAAAAAAGAACATACACCTCAGGTTCTAAAACGTGACTAGAGACAACTGGTCCTTAGACTTTAAGATCACACTAAGGGGGGCTGCGGCTGTGGAGCAACGAGTTAAAATCCTCTCTGCTATTGCCTGGGAAAGCAGTAGAAGACAGCCCAAGTCCTTCGCCCCCTGCACTTCACTTGCCTGGGAGACCAGGAAGAAGCTCTTGGCTCCTGGCTCCAGATCAGCTCAGCTCTGGCTGTTGCAGTCATTTGGGGAGTGAACCAGTGGATGGAAGACCTCTCTTACTCTCTATGACCAGGAAAGAGTAGGAAGAAAGAGAGATATTTGGCATTTACACATTTAGAAAAAAAAAAAAAAAACAACTATCAGCAGCCCAAACTTCCTGCTGATCAAGTGTCTATCCATTTAACTCTATGAAGTAGGTTATCTTCACTCTACACATGAAGTAACTAGGCAGAAAGGCCAAGTAATTCACTCAAGGTCACATAACGAGCAGAAGAGCTGAGGTTCAAATAGAGGCAGTCTTACTAGCTACAGGTACCATGGTCTTTTCACAACATACTACATTCTACACTGGCAACAGACCAAGTTATTTTCTCGAAAAAAAAATCCCTACTTGAATGGTTATGATACACACAGTTCAGTTAAAAAAATCACACCAATTACAATGTTGCTGGAACTTTTATTATCTCAGAAATAAGCATTCTATGTGCTTTGAGATGGTTAAAATAGTTATTTCTGGATTTCTGTAACAACGTTTCTCAAAAATAGCGATCATTTCAATAATCACACAGATGTTCCTCTATTCACTAAAGACTCCCCAAAATAACTCTTATCAAAAAACATACAAATGTTCCAAGAAAGCATACATGATGGTCTATATAAACAGAAGGAAAATTCTGCCGAAGGAAGCTAAGTTTTTTTATTTTTAAACATATTTCATAAAGACAGACTAGTTTTTCTTTGCTTTTTAGTGCTTACTCTGAGAGGGAATGCAAGAAACAGTTTCAGGAGAAAAACTGCTTTCATGATCTCACGTGTAAGCCACAGACAGACTTTTCTGATAAAGGCTTTAAAGTCTGATGAGATGTGAAAAGCAAGCTTCTATGCAATCTGACATTTCAATAAATATACAAAAAAACCCCTCAGTAACTCTGAACATATTGTTTGTATAGGTAACAAAAGCAACAAATCTCATGGTCTGTACTTTTGAGAACAGCTGTGTAAAGATACTTTGTTTTAGGAGATTCGGAAGTAAAACTCACATATACATAATTCCAGCAGGAAATCTCCACATGATACACATTTTTGGGCATCCCAATATCGTCCTGACAAGGAAGTCAGCCACGACCTCACCTACATTGTAAAGACAGCCCTGAGAAGCAACAGCAGGAGAATCCAACCCCTGTGCCAATGTTTCACCGAGGAACACAAAGGCACCCATCACTTGCTTCTTTTCAAATACTGAGACATCTCTCATTGGCTCATCAGTCACACAAGTGCAACGCTCAAGTATTCAAAACAAACTGCGGGTGACCCTTTACTTCTCCCTGGTTCCTGTACCAAACCTCTACATCAATTATGACATTGCTTGCAATGTTCTGCATTCTAAACAAACATGTAGGGAAATGTCACAAGAATGCTGATTTTTACTTAACCTTGCAAATGTAAAGATAGGTAAAATACTTAAATTCTTGTAATAGAATCTTACTTTCCACATTCACTAAAACATTTTAAAATTCAAACATGAGAATTGGAAATATATGTGCTTATTTGGAAGAGAACTACTGAATTTATTCTCTAGAAGAAAAAGTGACTGGAAGCATGACATTACTGGAACATTTACACAGGCTGACATGTTATCTTCTGAACTTCAAAGAAAGCTGCTTGTACAAACTAGTTAATGAACACCTGCTCCTATTTAACAAGCAAGACATCTGATGTAGTGGAGAAGCCAGAGCCGAGTCACTTCACTTCTTTCTGTTGCTTCCAGTTGCTAGCATAGTTGCAACTCGCATAAATATATTTAACGTATCCATGTAGATTCCCAGCATGCTAGAAAGAAAATTATGCCATTATATAAAATGCAGTTCTAATAGTTATGACCAACTACTTCTTACTATAGAATGGAAGGGACAATGCAGCTTATCTGTTCTAGTTATATGAAGTGGAAATTTAGTAAAAATGTTTACTTTTCAGTTAAAGTCATAGACTAGAAAATAGGGCTTTATTTCTGCCAGACTAATCTTTTAAATGGTAAATGGCAATTTAAAAGATCATTATTCCACTCTCTGACACTCATGAGCATAGTACTTTGCAAAAAATAAAACACCAAAAAAACCACCAATTTGGGTGACAGACAAAACAAAACAAAACAAAACAAACATCTTTATAAAAACTTGTCAGACTGAAGGCTGGTATTTTAAAATACACCCATTTCACCCCCTAAAGAAAACTGTTAAGCTTTATAGCAACATTTACAAAAAAAATCATTACATCATTTTTTAGATAAAAACAAATCACTTAAAAACAAGTGATATACACTATGAAATCAAAAAAACTGTTTAAATAAAATAACCCACATTTTGGTAGAATCCAAGAAAAGAGAAAAAGTATTATAAATTACTTAATGCCAACTAAGGTTAACTATCTACAAAACAAAATCTTATAATAAAGAGTTCCCAATTTTTAGAAGTATAGAATACTTTTCTATGACAAAATTCTAGTAGTTACGTACATTTCCACTAAACAATATTTGACTAAAGAATATCTTTTTTCTGTTTAAAGACTAACAATAGCCTATCAAAAAATTTAACCAAGAGCACATTATTACATCATAAAGCTAATTAACAAAAAAGGTTAATATTCTGACTTGACCCAATCAGTATCTAAAAATTATAGTTAGTTACAACACCAGCACAATCAGGTTTCTGGGTATGTCTCCTTGAGTAAGAGGGAAAGAACAGATCAAAGATACGGTGAAGTAGCTGTGAAGATGACCTTATCTGGAAACAGCATGGTCTTTGCAGATGCAATCAAGATGTAAGTTAGGAAGAGGTTGCACTGGAGTAGGGTGGGCCCTTAATCCACTATGGTGGTCTTAAGAGACAGATACACAGGGAGAGTGGCAGGTGAAGACGATGGAGAGCAAAGTGCTGCAGCTACAAGCCAAGGGACCCCGAGGACGGCCAGCAGAACAGCCAGCCCAGAGACCGTGGAACAGATTCTCCTGCAGAACCTTCCGAAGGTACCAACCCTGCCAACACCTGGGTTTCAAACTCCTGGCCTCCAGAACTGAGACAGAATACATTTTTGTTACTTGAAACCACCCAGGTTTATGACACTTTGTTATATGGCAGCCTGAGGAAACTAACATACCCTTTAAGAGGCCAAACTCACATAAATGTCCTTATGTAACAAGGTTAACAAGACTGGTGATCACTTACGAATTGATGGGATCGTATTTCTGAATTCCATACATTGGTGCTATTTCTGCACGCTTGATTACTTTCTGGGTATCATACAGAAGGAACATACTGAAGAGAACTAATCCACCGTACACTGCCACTGAGTACAAAGTGGCACCAGCCACAGAGGTTGGTGGCAGGAACATAGATCCTGAAATCAAAACGAGAAAAATTGTAATACTGTAAAAATTTTTCCTATACTTGGATTTATAACTTATGTTATAAATCTTAAAAAAATTTTTTTTGGTAAGCTGTGCAGGTAGGAAGACAGCTAAGTGTGTATACTGTTTCATCTTCTTTACATTAGTTCAAAACCTGTGCTATTCATTTCTTTACTCGGTCACTTCATCACTTTACAGGAAGGCTCTTGCATCAGAGCAATTTTTATGTTTCTAGATCAACTCTCCCATTTTAGATGTATCTGATAAAACCAGTAACAATGGCTGATCATACTGCCAAGATTTTTATATGATGCCAAATAATAAAATCCAGTCAAACTAGTGGGACTATGTATGTATATATAAATATAAATAAAAATAAGTATTTTCTCAATGATTTTTAGGACTGATTCAATGAAGGAGGATACCTGAGCATTTCAGGTTTTAGGACATGATGAATCCAGCACCAAGAACCCAGTGTCAGCAGAGTGGCTTACCCACAGAGGACGCAAAGACGAGACCCAGGCCTACTCCCAGCGGGGCTCCCATGTTCAGAAACTTCTCACTGGGTGCACACATGGCCACAGTGGAGAGGCCTCCCACAATGCCAGCTGTGTACCATGCAGCTCTGATGAGAAGAGGCCCCCCGAGAATTGTCAGAGGAGCCACTACTGCACCCATCACACCTATGCAAAGAGAGCAAGCACTGGTTAAGTATTTACTAAATAATAACTAAAGGGAAATTAAAGTGCCATGTTAGCATATCATGCCAATTGATAACCTTTCCCTTTGGATACTACCACCCCTAAAATTCTATAACCAAAATCTATGGGGCAGTCACAACTCACAAGTACAAACACTGATCTACATATTTAGCAACTTTGTCACATTCCACACAGCACACTATTTGGACTGGAGCCTATTGTGCGTCTATAATATTCATACAAGTAAGGACTGAGATAAAGAGATTTAAAATGCACAGAGTCAAACCTACTGGGAGAGAGTATACAATGGTAATCTTAAAATGTAGGAACTTCTAGCACAAACACAGTTGTTACTTTGTATAAGAAGGAGTGCTATTACAACATAAAAATTAATTCTGAGATATTTATAAATATCTTCATAAAAATTACAGTGAAAAGTGTCAATAATCAATTAACAAAAGTAAATGGAACTCTTTAAAAATAATCTTAGGTAAGGCATTATTTCAGTGCTGAGTAGAGTAAGTTGCCCATTTCTTGTTTATCACATTGTTTATCTCATAAACTAGGCACAGGAACTATCTTAATATTGAATTTTCATTACTAGTTTGCCACTTTTGCAAGAGTAACATTTCCAGATAAAGTAATATAGTATACTGTACCTCATAATAATAAATAGTTTAAATATACTTTGTGCTCTAAGAACTATATTTGGATAAAAATTTCTCTATGTGACATTTCTATTATCTTTCCTATTGATTTTATAATTGGCAGCAAAATTTTTGTGAAACTTCCCCTACTCTCAGATTTTTAAATTTTTCTAAAGATACCACAGAAAAATGAGTCTAAAGTGATCTGAAATCTCTGGACACAAAAGTAAACCTATGCATTTACTAAACTGTTAGAGGAGACAAGTCCAATACAGAGGCTGTCCATGGTCTTAGTAACATAGACAACTCTTCAGAGCAGAGTTTGGGCAATGATATAACCAGTATTATCTGCAGAAAATTGTAGTTTCTAAACCTGAGGTTTACTGAAATTACACACAAGAGACAGCTGTGAAGAGCCATCCAAAATAGTAGTATTCAAGGCAACAACTTGAACTAAACATACCAGAATGTAGTAGCCATGCAAGATGCTTTGGGCCTGGGCTCTGCTCATACGATATTGACTGTACCAGCATTCCAGCTCCAATCATGGCTGCAAAGGTTGCACCAATGGTCTGAAATACACATATTAAGAAAAACTGAACTTCACATAAAAACAGAAACCCAGAAGTTTCAAGAACAGTTAGTCCCTTCCAATAAACCAAATGTTAGACTCTTAGGCCACATTAAAGGTCTTGAGTGTATTTCAGCTTTGGCTAATTGAGCAAGAGTGCCCTCTACTGGCACAAATAAGATTTGTAGACTGCTTCAGGATAATGAATTGAGTCTGAACTGGCATTACCATCTTTTAACAATTTTATTGTTGTTGGACAGGACGTGATGGGAATTGTAGTGCAGATTAAGCCGCTGCTTGGGAGACCCAAATCTCATACTGGATTATGGGTTCAAGTCCCAGCTACTGTGCTTTCAATCCAGCTCTTTGCTAATGTGCTTGGAAAGCAGCAGATTATGGCCCAAGTAGTTGGGTCCCTGTCTTTCATGTGGGAGACCAGGAGAGAGTTCCTGGCTTCTGGCTTCTGGCTTCAGCCTGGCCCAGCCCTGGCTGTTGTGGTCATTTGGGGAGTGAATCAATGGGTGCAAGATTTCTATCACTCTCTGCCTTTCAAACAAAATTAATAAAATCTTTTTTTTTTTTTTAATTTATTTGAAAGGAGAGTGACAAGAGAGGCAGAGGCAGAGGCAGAGAGAGATCTTTCATCTGCTGGTTCACTCCCCAAATGGCTGCAACGGCCAGAGCTGGGCTGATCTGAAGCCAGGAGCCCGGAGCTTCTTCAGAGTCTCCCATGTAGGTGCAGGGGCCCAAGGACTTGGTCCATCTTCCACTGCTTTCCAGGCACATTAGTAGGGAGCCAAATTGGAAGTAGAGCAGCCGAGTCTTGAACTGGTGCCCATATGGGATGCCAGTAGTGCAGGTGGTAGCTTTATCCACTATGCCACAGCAGCAGCCCCATAAAATCTTAAAAAATACAGTTGGGCTCTATCCCACAGGTTATGAGGGGTGGGGGGGTGGGGGTGAAACAGAGGGGTGTGTTCAAGCGCGTGTGCGCATACACACACACACAATCCCAGGAATTACTCCTTAATTAAAATAAACATTTTGGTATAGTACAAGAGGCATTTCTTGAAAATCACTGGTGACCTTTTAAGTAGAATATATACAACACACTGCCTTAAAGTTCATATTTGCTACATGAAAACCTGCAAAACACACCCCTCAACTTGGCAATTAAGTACCTTTTCTAACTGTGTCTTTATCTTCATTTGCTCCAAAATAGAGACTTATTTGTTATCTGCTGCTAAATAACAAGGATGGTAAGCTTGATTTCCAACCTCTTGGTCCTACTAAAATAGATATTCAACAAGGATTAACAGCTGATGTTTCTGCATATGCATTTCCTTCTGTGTCCCAGCTGTACTTGTAACGCACGGATTATTCGAACAAAACCTTGTTCCATTTATTACTCTTTCCACTAAAAATCCCTTTCCCCAGTACTGACTTACCACCCAGGAGCCTTTCATCATGAAGTTTATGAGGACAGGAGTCCTGGTGACTGCCATGGCAGACAGAGCTGTTAGACCAATACTTCCTGCTAAGTACATGTAGGTAGAATGGATTCTATCTTTCACATACTGAGGCCAAATTCTGTAAGAAACACAACGAGGTTACCTTATGGAATTACAGATGTAAATTCCGTAGGATCATTTACTAGCTGGTTAATAAATCACTTTAATGCTTTACCATGGAAATATGCATACTTCGGAGTTACTATACTGATTAAATGACATAAAACATCTAAACACTTCACACTGTAAAAAGCAACACATTTTCCCCCTTGCTTAAACATGTATGAGGGTACTTAAAGTTTGTGGCGTCAAAGACAACATTTTGGTACAGAAAAAAGTTTAAATTTGTACAGTTTTTTCCTAATATATATTTTCCATGAACTGTTTCAAAGCCCCTCATATAGTGTGATGTTTACTTAGATTTGAATATATGCCAAGGAAGCAAGAAGATTTCTATTTTTATTCATGTATACACACATAGGAAAACTAGACACAGCATGTTCCAAAAGTGGCTGAAGAAAAGAATGAGAAGGACACTGGAGACTTTAAGGTTGGGACTGTTTGGGAACAGTTTACTTACACAGCTTTTTCAATAGCTCCAATCTCATTAGACATTCCCAAGCCATAGTAGCACAATGCTCCAAGACCAACAGCAGCCCCTCCAGCAACAAACCATCTTCCCATCTGATCAACTATATAACACAGGAGGAAATCCAAGTCAGCACGAGTCTTGATTACATCAGAGGGCTGGGGTAGCACCTTCACAGTATGTGTGAGGGGAGTATTTTTTCACACTAGCCACATGAGTACATGTGGGGATACAGAAAAGGGTTCACAGCCGACCAGGACAGAAGAATTCCATGAAATCAAAGTGTAATCAACAGTGTAAAACGGAGAGGATCAGACTTGATGAACCTTCAGCCCTATTCCAACCATGTTGAGGAGGCAGTTTATCCACAGATGTGGAAATCTCTGTGATACACAGAGGTTGGGGTGTGTTCTTATGATATTCTTAGAAAAACGAGAGGGAAATGTTGGCATTCGTACCACACCACATCTAAACTGGCAGCAACAAAGATGAAGCTTTACACAGAGCCAAGAAAAAAGAGAACCAGATGTAATTAGTGTTTCAGCAACTAAGAGAGGGGGTACTTGTTTCAGAGTACTGATAACCAACTTGAAGTCAATCTCAATGGAGACATTGTATAATGTCTCCACAGTATAAACCTGATTACTAAGAATGCTAATACGTATCACTAATATGCTAATATGCATTACTACATAATTCACATGATTTGTTCTCTAGGGTCAACCTACCGATCAGAAATGTCCTGAGAGATACTGATTAGGGCTCTCCCCATTGCAATCTTGCAAAATGCCTGTAGTTTAAGGATCACTGGCATTCTTTTACTAGTTTTGGAAAGATGAACAATCTAGTTTCTGAACTTGAAAAGCTGAAATTCAAGTTGTGAACTAAACTGACTTCACTAAGATACTGCTCTTCTGACAGGCCACAAATGGGTCAGAGGACCCTTTCTGGACAGTTAGGCTTTTATTAATATCTATGTTTTGGTGACTTCACTTGAAACTTATACAAATAATATATGCTTGAATTAAGATTCTAGAACTTCAATTGGCCTTCCTTAATGGATCACATCTTCTACAAAATGACTTGTTAATAACCCTTCTTAAAAATGAAGGTAAGCCGGCGCCGTGGCTCAATAGGCTAATCCTCCACCTTGCGGCGCCGGCACACCGGGTTCTAGTCCCGGTTGGGGCGCCGGATTCTGTCCCGGTTGCCCCTCTTCCAGGCCAGCTCTCTGCTATGGCCAGGGAGTGCAGTGGAGGATGGCCCAGGTGCTTGGGCCCTGCACCCCATGGGAGACCAGGAAAAGCACCTGGCTCCTGGCTCCTGCCAGGATCAGCGCGGTGCGCCGGCGGCAGCGGCGGCCATTGGAGGGTGAACCAACGGCAAAGGAAGACCTTTCTCTCTCTGTCTCTCTCTCTCACTGTCCACTCTGCCTGTCAAAAAAAAAAAAAAAAAATGAAGGTAAAGCCGGCGCCGCGGCTCAATAGGCTAATCCTCCACCTTGCGGCGCCGGCACACCAGGTTCTAGTCCTGGTCGCTCCTCTTCCAGGCCAGCTCTCTGCTGTGACCCAGGAGGGCAGTGGAGGATGGCCCAAGTGCTTGGGCCCTGCACCCTATGGGAGACCAGGAGAAGCACCTGGCTCCTGCCATCAGATCAGTGCGATGTGCTGGCCACAGCGCGCTGGCCGCGGTGGCTATTGGAGGGTGAACCAACGGCAAAGGAAGACCTTTCTCTCTGTCTCTCTCTCACTGTCCACTCTGCCTGTAAAAAAAAATAAAATAAAAAGGTAAAATTTTCATAATTAAAAAAAAATTATTTGAAAGGTATAGAGAGAGCGAGGCAGTCAAAGATTTCCATCTGCTAGTTTACTTCTCAAATTTCCACAACAGTCAGGGCTGGGCCAGGCCAAAGCCAGGAGCCTGAAACTCAATTTGGATTTTTCGTGTGGATGTCAGGGACTCAAACTACTTAAGCCATCTACCTGCTGTTTCTCAGGATACACATTAGCAGGAAGCTGGAACCTGACAGTGCAGGCAGGACTCAAACCCAGGCACTCCACTATGTCCCAAGCAGTGTCTTACCCACTGAACCAAATGCCTGCTCCAAATGTAAAATTTCTACTGGAAAAAATATGACTGGAAACCATGGAACCCAAAGTACCAATCTTTTCTGGATCATCAGAACTCTAAGAATAATAAAGTGGCCTTTTTTTTTTTTTCTAGAAAATGCATGTAAGAACAAGTTTGTCTATATTCTTAGGAGGATGATCACACACCTCTTAAAAATCTATCCAAGGTCTGGCTGAAAAGCCCATGAGAGTATTTCAGGCATGGAAAGCCAAGGCACTCTGGCAAAAAGATCTCTGTGAGTGAGATCCCAGTGGAAAGAACAGGTCTTCAAAGAGGGAGGTGCCTTTCTCTGAAGGGAGGAGAGAACCTCCACTTTGACTATGACCTTGTCTAAACAAGATAAGAGTCGGAGAACTCAAGGGGCTTCCATAGCCTTGGAAACTCATGACTGGTGCATAGGGAGATTACTGATGCCATAAACAGGAGTGTCAATTTGTAAAGTCAACAACAGGAGTCACTGTGCACTTACTCCTCATGTAGGATCTCTGTCCTTAATGTGCTGTACACTGAGGCTTAATGCTATAATGAGTACTCAAACAGTATATTTCACTTTGTGTTTCTATGGGGGTGCAAACTGTTGAAATCTTTACTTAATGTACACTAAACTGATCTTCTGTAAAAAAAAAAAAAAAAAAGAAATTATCAATTCCCAACTTGACTCTCACTGGGATTAAACATGATAATAGGTCTGATCTGATTTCATCATCATTTAAAAAAAAATCATCTATTATTTTTCACTTTATGTTTCTGTGTGGGAACAAACTGTTGAAATCCTTACTTAAGGTATACTAAGCTGATCTTCTGTATATTAAGATAATCGAAAATGAATCTTGATGTGAATGGAAGGGGAGAGGGAGTGGGAAAGGGGAGGGTTGTGGGTGGGAGGGACGGTATGGGGGGGAAAGCCATTGTAACCCATGAGTCGTACTTTGGAAATTTATATTCATTAAATAAAAGATAAAAAAAAAAAATATCAGTTGAAAAAAAAAAAAATCTATCCAAGGACTCCAGCTTAAAAACTAAAGGCTACCACCTACTTTTAAATATTTTTTCCACTGATGGTTCCAAAGCTGCCTCTTTGAGGTCTTGGCCAGTTTTCCCACGTCGAGCCCCAATTCTTGTCTTGGTGGCATATTCCTGATATACAAACAATCACACATACCAAAACAGAGTGTTATTCATAAAACTAAACAAAACAGGATATCTCTTTACACTGAAAACAAACAAACAAAACCACACCTCTAAATAGGTACTTCCCATACAGGTAATTTCATTATGAAAGTTTGTTAGCCAGTATACAAAATTAAATGTAAACCTTATCTGTGCTCCATCTTTGAAGTGATTCACTAATTCATAGAAAACTAACTTCTTGGTTTAAATTTTTTAAATTTCAGCATATTTCTTTCATCAACTACAGACTCCACTTACATACCTAGAGTTATTAAAAACACTAGTCAAACATCAAGATGATAATATATTAACTTTTTTTTAAAAAATGGTCTTTAAAAATTTCATGGAAAATGTGCATTCTTAAAAAACTGCATGGATTTTTTTGTACCAAGAAAACTTAACTTTTAATTCCATTTCCCACAAACTTTTCAAAGTACCCTCATATCAGCTACATTTTGTAATCTGGGAAATGGGATCAAGAAAGGGGTCTCTCCTGAATGCACAGCCAAGGGGAAGGATGACTTTCAGCTCTATTTTGGCTCATTTTCTAAAGTGGAACAGTTCATTTAAGTGGGAAAAAGCTGTCTCTTTTTATTGTCTGTCTATTCCCCTTATTGCCTCACATTTCAAAACTCACATTCACTCTAATTTGAATGCTAGTGGAGACGAAGTAGGTTTCTTTCTGACCTGGCAGATTTTTTTTTTTTTGGACAGGCAGAGTGGACAGTGAGAGAGAGAGAGACAGAGAGAAAGGTCTTCCTTTTGCCGTTGGTTCACCCTCCAATAGCCGCTGCGGCCGGCGCACCGTGCTGATCTGAAGGCAGGAGCCAGGTACTTCTCCTGGTCTCCCATGCAGGTGCAGGGCCCAAGGACTTGGGCCATCCTCCACTGCCCTCCCGGGCCACAGCAGAGAGCTGGCCTGGAAGAGGGGCAACTGGGACAGAATCCAGCACCCTGACTGAGACTAGAACCTGGTGTGCTGGCACCGCAGGCGGAGGATTAGCCTAGTGAGCCGCAGCGCCAGCCCTGACCTGGCAGATTTTATCATTCTCTAAACCAGAGCTGAAATGATATCTTTCATAACTTATTAATAAGCTATTAGTCAATGAGTAGCATCCTTAGGTTCTTAAGCTTTTGACCGTGGACCCTGCAATCTCTTTGTTGCAACACATAACTTTCAATCTCTTGTGGTTTAATCGAAATTTTCCAAATGAGACGTCTTATAAGCTGTAAGTAAAGGAAAAGTCCTAGAGGCCATTTCTCTTTTCCATATGTGATAAGGAGGGACTTCAATGATATGAAACTAATGAGGAAGAAAGAATCGATTAGGAACACTATCAAGGCTAATTGTTTCAGTAAATCACTAGATACAGCAAGCAAGCTTCACACTCCTACTCACCCCACCCCATAAACACAAAGAGAGAAAGGCAGCAACATAAAACACACAGGTAATTTTTACCCTGCTTGGTGTTATGAGCCACTGTTTCTTGGTGATGGAATTCTTCACAACGGGAGAAGCCTTGGTGAAAGCTGGGTGGAAAACCCTGGAAGGCAGTGTCCGCAGACACACAAGCCTTGCAGCCAGCATGGTGGTTCAGCACCAGGTTTACCAAGCAGATCTGAAATGCTGGTCAGAAAGACCAAAAAAAACCCAAAATCATTAACCAACTAACGAAAGGACACACAGGAGCTAAGGATGAGGATGAATCATCTTCTGTTAGAAGACAGAACAATGTGACCTTTTAAATTTTCAACGAAAAATCCTCTGCTTGCCCTTGGTAGTCCAAGAAACCTACCGCACAGAACCCAGTATAACCAGTAACAGAAGGCATGATTCTGCAAAATTACACGTTTTATACAATATGGATGTTAGCATCTTAACGGCTTACAGGGGCTGTCATGGCTCTTACATATGTACTTTTGGCTTAAGATGACACCAGCATTTAATTGGGGAAATTAAAAACAATCTGTGTAACTTTTAAGCAGAGGGTAAAATTTCATCCAAGGAAGAGCTCATATTGTACCAAGGACAAAAGACATCAACAGAAGCAAAACATAAATTTCAGCTAAACATACCAAATACAACTTCCCTTCGAAATAACATATAAAAATACTCAAACAACTTATTTTATATATGCCTTACTGCAATTATATAAAGGACATTCAGTTTTTCAAAGTAAACTCAGTTACTGACAGGGTTTTCTTTATGTGAGACCCTTTGGAAGTGTAACCAAAAGAAAAGCAAGTAAAATACTGGATTTTCTTTACCTCCAGGAGAGATAGTATCAGACAGATGGTCAACCACCCATCAGCTGAATGTCTCTCTGTAATGCCAAGGTGACTACAACAGATGAGAATGAGGGCAGGCAAAAGCCAACTTGAGCTACCCGCCTATCTCTACCAATGATTTGTAGTGAATGTTAGGCCAGTGAGATCAGTCGAAGTCTCATTTTCCCTATCTGTAATGTATGGTACTGAAATAGTGCTCAACCCACAATGCTGACCCGTGGATTACCCGCTTCGAAATGGCCCAAGATGTACCTTAAATGGCAGACTCCTGGCTCTTACTTTGCTGCTAACGATGGGTCTAGGAAAACCTGTTACAACTGGAACCTTCCCTCCCCCAAAGCTAACAACTCTTGCTTTCGAAATGCCTATCTGAGGGTCCTTCTGATCCCTGGAGTTCTTAGGTGTGCACAACACTGGGCACCTGTCCTTTGGGAAAATACCGAGTTCTCCAGGCAATTTCATGCCATTACGTCATCAGCCTGTCTCGCCCTTGGTCCACCGGCTAAACTCCAAAGAGTTCCAAGCTGGGGAACAGCTCAGAGTGGGAATCTGGCTCCCCCGCGCTGGGAGTCACCTTGTGCAGGTGTGATACCTCTGAGCCTCGGGTGCCTTCGCTATATAAGTTGGAGACAATACTGCCGACCCTTATGTAAGTGCTTCTAATTAGTATTGAGGCGGTCAGGCGCCTGGGCCCGGGAAACGTCTACGCAGCCCGCCAGACTCGGCGTGACAACCCTGCAGCACGTTCCCAACCTCCCAGCGTCAACACGCGACTCAACGACCCCCCCACCCCTGGCGCCCCTTTATCTGCCAGTGCGGCCCCGGCCATGGGCATGACTCAGCACCTCGCCGCCCAGGGAGAGGACAGCGAGGGCCAGCCCTGGCCCGCTCGTCCCGGATCCTGTGGACGCCACCCTCTCCCCCGGTTCCCGCGCAGGACGGCGACCCTGTCCGACCGTGACGCAGCCAGCAGCGCCGCCGCCTCCAACCCCACCCAGCGGCCCCGTCAGGCCAGCCTTCGGGATCAGCGGGAATCCTAGGAGCTCGCCTACCCCGGGCAGAGGTACCTCAGTTCCCGGTCACCTCCACCACGCAGTTCCCCTTCCGGGCCGGCGAAACGCGCACGCGCCCACCACCCCGGCCCCCCGCCCGCTCCTTACTGTCTCTGCGCGCGCAGTCCTTCAGGTTCACTGGGTGACGCAATATCCGGAGAGGCGGTAAATAGCACAACCAGCCAATCAGGAGCAGGCCTCTGACGGAAGGGTGGGCATAGCAGGGGCGGTGGGGTTCCTGGTTAGTTGGGTGGGGCCAATGGAGGATTGCTGGAAACGTCATAGTTAGCGTCCAGTTGGGCAAGGAAGCTGTTTTCGCCCGTTTTAGCTCTGGGCAGAGTGACTCACATGAGCTTTCTCTGCGACCTTTTCTTTGGCAGCGGATGCAAAAATTGTGTAAGAATTGAAAGAGGACAGTACTAGAATTGAAAGTTGTCCCGCTGCCCCATTATTGCCTTACCCCTTTTTTTGTGCCTTCATTTGTGAGAAAAAATGTGCTAAATGTGGCAATTTCTGATCGGAGCAATCCGCCTTCCTGGGTCCGACTCCAAAGGTTGGACAGTGAAATCTAGAACATTTATTATTTTTTTCCCCATTGCCTTGTGACCTTGCCACGCATACTCTGGAGCGTCAGCCTGTGCCTATATAAAAGGCCTCATAAAACCGGCTCTGCGCTTTACCCAGGGTGGATTTGAGAACGATTAAGCTGTTCCTGGTGCGTGTAATTTATGCGAAAAGCCATTTTTGTTTTGGTTACGCTAGGGATTTTTTTTGTTTGTTTTAACTCTCGCTCTGTTTCCCTTCAAAAAATATTTATTGGAGTCTCAGTTTTTACTAAGCACTGTGTTAGTGCTACATACAACTGAATAACACATGGTACCACTCCTGGTGAAAAAGAGCATATAGACAAAATATATGGTTAGTTGGTGATAAATACTGTGAAGAAAAAGCAGGTGTGCTATTTTAGATAAGGTGATTAAGAACGTGTAGAATTCAGGACCCTTTATCTCCTAAGCAATTGTTAATTGTGATTTATGATAATCTAACCGTGCAAATCTTGACAAACGGAGTGTTGCTTTCTTTGTGGATAACAAAACAGTTTGGCAGCAACAGAGTTCTTATCTCCTTATTCTGAAAATGTCAGGAAAACACTAGAGAAATGTGTTAATGATATTGAACCCACCAAGCATGATCGATTTAATCTTACTTTAGATCTTCATACAATTTGATTAGCTAGCAAATGAGATCTCTGTTTAGCTCATTCAGTTATTTTCTTTTTTCCTAGAGCTTCTGTTATCAGCAGAGAAGGGATTTACAACAAACAAAGTACCTGAATAAACAAAACCTTGAAGTCATTGATCAAGATTTATATTAACGGAAGTTGTTCTCTTCATGTAGGAAGAAAAGTTTCTCATTTTGTGTTTGCCTTTCTCAGGTATGGGGCTTTTATTGTTTCCAGCCATATATATTGTTGTGTCACATCTTTTGAAGCAAGGGAGGAACCTGAACATGTCAACAGAAGACAGATTCCTGTGGCATTGGGGTGGGGTTCCATTGACTGAGAGGCCAAGTAGGAATTTATTGCAATTTTTCAAAAGGTGATAAAGACTGGACTTAAGATAATGAAGGGCCAGAGTGGAAGTTTATAACAGAGATACAGTGTTTACAGAGTTTGATGAATGATTGAATGTGGTTGACAAGGAAGCACCCCTTTTTGAATTTTAATTCAAATTAATTAAGAGAGAGGATACTGGAAGAGATAGGATATGGGGGAAGTAGCTAAGTAAAACTCAGTCTAAAGTGTTAAGTTGTAAGTTCTTGGCTCCAAAGGGTTTTGAGCAGAGGAGAGATGAAAGTAAAAGACTTCAGTCATGAATCCCAATGCTGTATATACATCATGATCTTTATTTCAGGTTGCTGACTGGTTCCTTAATTCTCCATTTGCTGGCTAAGTGCGAAGTGCTGGGTTATAGTGGGGAAAAATCAGAGCCAAAAGAGAAAATATTTTAGTTAAAATAAATGCTCTTGAATTACGTTGTTAGACTTTTCCACTAGGAGATGTGGTGTGGATGAAAGGGAGTTTGTTGGGGGCTTTCTCCCCTACCCTCCTCCATGGGGTCTCCCTGCAAAGGAAAGATGCTCATTCCTGAAAAGCTGGGGGTGTTTCTGAATGTGGAGACAAAGCGGCACCTGCTTCTTGTGTATTTGCAGTAGCATGTGGGGCGGGATCAGGATCTTCTCTGACTTGTTTTCCAGCGATTATTAGTTTGCTTTGTCAAGGATTCCTAGAATCCCTGAGAGTTTGATAAACCCTAAATTGTAGCTTTGGGCATGTGTTTGCTTTGTGTGCTTTGAGATGCTTCTCTGTAAAAAGGGTGACTCGGGAAGTATGCATGGGCACCAACTGATCACTCACTGGGCAACCTGTCAGAGACAGCATCTGGCTTGACTTGGGTGAGAGATCAAACTATGCCGGTCCCAAAAGTTAAGTCAAGTGAGCTGTGGGAGGGAAAGGAGAGGATGTGGAGAAGCAGATTTCCTCCTCTGGTTGCTGCTGAAGGTAGCACCTGTGTGCTGGTGGGTTCAGCAGGAGGTAGAGTAGAGGAGCGAGAATGAGTCCCACCCTTTCCCATCTGTTCAGCATAAATGTTTCTAATCCATGTGGGGCTCAGGAGAGGAGAAAGGGCTTTGAACTCCAGTGTGACTGATGGTGGTAACTCCTGAATCTGATTGACAAATTGTCAGGCTGTCCTGAGCTTGCC
Organism: Oryctolagus cuniculus; assembly: GCF_964237555.1. Lineage (NCBI taxonomy): Eukaryota > Metazoa > Chordata > Mammalia > Lagomorpha > Leporidae > Oryctolagus > Oryctolagus cuniculus. The sequence goes on along the minus strand of NC_091446.1, from coordinate 74,472,185 downwards.
GGAGTGGAATAAACAGCCCCAATTGACTGAAACTTCAAAAGCAAAGCAGCATTGGTTCCCATTTAAGGAAAAACAGTTTGCTTTTGGAGCCACCCAACTGGCAATTTCTCAGTAGGTACTGCTCATGAATATGCAACCAAATACTGTAACTGGGGTCAAAGGGACAGTTTACCGAGGGGGTAGCATCTTTAGAGGACAGAGGTTGGAGGAATGTTGGAACAATTTCACCCTTTCTGGTCAGGTTACCAAGAGGAACTAAGACTCAGAAATGATAATAGTTTTTCTTAAGGAAATGTAGCGGGGACCAACATTATGGTACAGTGGGTTAAGCTGCTGTCGGAGTGCTGGTTCGAGAACTGCCTGCTCTAGCCAGCTCTCCTTGCTAATATGCCTGGGAAGGTAGTGGAAGCTGGCCCCAAGGATGTGGGTCCCTGCCATCTGTGTGAGACACCCAGATGGGGTTCTGGATCTTAGCTTTGGCCTGACCTGACCTGGCTGTTGCAGCTCTTTGGGGGAGTAGACCAGCATGTGGAGGATCTTTTTCTCTCTCTCTGTGTATTTTACTCTACCTTTCAAATCTTAAAAATATATAAGAAAAAACCAAGAGAAAGAAAACATAGCAAGGTAAATGGCAGATCCAGGTCTAGAGTGTATTCTCAGTGAACACAAAAACTGGTTTTTGAGGGGTGAAAACAGTATTTCTCTATATATGGAGCATAGATATGCATATGATACATATACCAGCATATCTGACATTGAAACTATATGGGGGAGGGCGATTGGGAGAAAACATCTAAAAAAAGGCTTCTTAGGGAAGCAGTCATGAAAAGAAGGTTGGGAAACACTGGTCTAAAACATAGGACTCCTGTGACTCACGGTGCCCCTACTGATGGCTCAACAGAGAGGTTTTTTGTGTCTTTCTCTCAGGTTCTTTCCACTGAGCTGTTATTTGGGGTGATGTTTAGGATCTCTTGATAAAAATTCTGTAACTATGGATGTGGCTATTGACGTGGGCATGAAAAAGTACAGGACCTTGATGGTGGCCAAGGAGTGCGGTCAGAAGGATGCAGAGGAAGAGGAGGCAGTGCAGCTGGTTTTGGTGGAATTGTCAGGAATTACTTATCCAGGTTTTCTCCCAAAATGTGAAAATACATGCAAGAGGCCCGCGCCACGACTCAATAGGCTAATCCTCCGCCTTGTGGCGCCAGCACACTGGGTTCTAGTCTCGGTTGGGGCGCTGGATTCTGTCCCAGTTGCCCCTCTTCCAGGCCAGCTCTCTGCTGTGACCCGGGAAGGCAGTGGAGGATGGCCCAATTCCTTGGGCCCTGCACCTGCATGGGAGACCAGGAGAAGCACCTGGCTTCTGGCTTTGGATCAGCACGATGCACCGGCCGCAGTGTGCCGGCCACAGCGGCCATTGGAGGGTGAACCAATGGCAAAGGAAGACCTTTCTCTCTGTCTCTGTCTCTCTCCCCCTCTCCCTCTCTCTCTCCCTGTCCACCCTGCCTGTCAAAAAAAAAAAAAAAAGAAAAGAAAAGAAAAGAAAATACATGCAAGATTTGCGAAATTCACGCTGAGAGACCCCTTCTGTTTGTGGATGGTTATGTCTTTGCTGGGGAGTTTGAAGCCACTTTAGGGACCTGTGTTATATTAGAAGAAAATGTTGAATATGGACATGAGGAAGGCAGTATTGAAACAGGGCTAAAATGTAAATGCCATGCAAGGAAGAAGCTCAGCTTGACCAGCTTTGTGGCAAAGCAGGTAAAGTGCCACCTGCAATGCTGGCATCCCATATGGGTGCTGGTTGTGTCTGGGCAGCTCCAGTTCTGGTCCAGCTCCCTGCTAATGGCCTGAGAAAAGCAGCATAAGATAGCCCAAGTGCTCAGGGCCCTGCCTTCCACGTGGGAGACCTGGAGGAGGCTCCTGGCTCCTGGCTTTGGTCAGGGCTTTTTTCTCTGGTTGTTGCAGCCGTCTGGGGAATGAACCAGTGGATGGAAGATCTCTCTCTATGTCTCTTCCTTTCTCTCTGTAGCTCTTTCAAATAAATAAATAAATTTAAAAAAAAAAAAGGAAGAAGAAGAAAACAAGGGTGGGTGGAATGAATGTAAATCAAGGATAATGACCCAAAATGACTTGCAGCTTTCTATATTAAAATGAAAATGAAGAAATAGCTCTAGTCTCAGATAAACCTTTTTTTTTTTAAAGCTGTGTTTATTTGAGAGAGAGAGAGAGAGGTAGAGGCAGAGGCACACACATACACAGATTTCTTCCAGCTGCTGGCTCACTCCAGATAGACACAACTGCCAGGGCTGCACCAGACTGTAACCGGGAGCCAGGACAGGAACTCTTATCTGGGTTTCCCATGTGGTTGGAAGGGACCTCAGTGCTTGGGCCATTTGCTGCTTTCCTAGGCACATTAGCAGTAAGCTGGATTGGAAACTAAGCAGCTGGGACTTGACCTGGTGCTCTGGTATGGGATGCAGGTGTTGTAAGTTGTGGTGGAATGAGAAGGCCATGCCAAGATGGCTGCTGACAAGCCAGCCGCAGTTACTCAGGAATGGCTTCGGAAATCCCCTGGGAAACCACCTGGGAAAGCACTTGGCAATGGAGCCTGCCTGGCAACAGGCTGTGATTGGTTAGGGCATAAACCACCCCTTGACCGGATTGGTTGCCTCGGCTATATAAGCTGCTGTACCAACTGAAATAAACGTGTCTGCGGGCTGCTCACCTCTGGCCCGCCTTCACCGGACTCCTGGGGTCTGTGTAGTGACTCTGTGCATCTTGCCCCCACTGTGCTCCTCCTCTCAGAACGAATCCACAGCAACAGTAAGTGGTGACTTAACCTGCTGTACCACAAAATCTCCTCCACACCCTCTTACCCCTTGGAATTGGAAGAGCAAGAGATTCAAATGAAAGACAAGTTCAAAACTGATTTATGAATAGGAGAAACTACTGCACTTGGAAATAGAAGATCTGGAAATAGAGTCCTCCTATTGGTACCCCCTTTTCTGTTCTTTTGGAAACTCAAGATACTGCCCCAGAAATCACTCCTAGATGGAATGTTTCTCATGATAACTGGTAATAAACTTCTATAGAGTTTTTTATGTGAAATAATTGGCTATGTAACTCTCTGTTCCCTACTTTATTGTTTTTCTTGGCTATCTACACGTTTCCAGTTATAACACAACTGAATACATCAGATTCATCCTGGTACAGACATGAATTAAATTTTTTAAAATATGGTTTAAATAAGATAAAAAATTCCATAGCTATATTTTTGTGTTCCAGTATCATATTTCTAACTACTTTGGAACATCTTCATCTAACATGTCTAAAACCAAATCCTAGCCAAAATTACTAAATGGATTAGCAGTGATTTCTTACTAGGAAATCAAAATCAAAAGATAGGAAATACAGCTGTGACTCAAATCAAGAACTGGAAAGTTAGGAAACAGTTATGGTCCTCATATTTGGATTTAATCATTAAGGTCAAGCTGATGTGGTTTGGACAGGGAGTCAGTGAGGAATAAAGAGCTAAGGACTGCCAGCACCCAAGCCATGTGCATCGTCCAAATCCCATCCTCTTCCATGTGAACTCAACATGGCTGAAGACTCACATACCCACTTCATATCATGCAGCTAAGCCTTACTTTCCATCATGCACCAGATGTCATGACACCTTCCTGGAGACCACAATGTGCGCTGTAGTCTCATCCCAAACCCTGCCTCCTTTGGATCTTTAATCAGGCCCTGCCCTGACTACCACACCTACCCCATAAAAAGAATGATCTCATTCTGGGTGGGACCAATTCTCTTTCTTAAGATTGCCTGCACTCACTTCTGAGTGTATACTATTTCTTTGCCTTTTAAAAAATCCTGCTTTCCTGCTAAGCTCTATCTACATCTCCCAGTTGTATTCTTCTTACACATGGGAAGACAAGAACCTGGACTAAGTTAAGCTGGGGGTCTCTTCAAGCCCAGCCAGGGCTCCCAGTTCCCACAATGTAATTTGGGGGCCCCTACCTCCACAACATAATTATAAACATTGTGGAATAAGGAATATATTTTAGATATTAGGCCTCACATAATTTGTTGGGGGGGGGGGAATCTGAGAAAGTTAAGGTCAGAGATAAGCCACTAATTAGTTCTGGTGGTATCAAACATTATATCAGAGTTACGGGAAGCCAGGCTCTGTCAACTGATGGAGGACATCACAAAGAGGCCAATGCATAAGTCAGTGCCAGGCTGTGGCTCTGTGTGGCTGTTTCTTCTGTGAATTTGCAGTGCAGCAACTGGTAGTGGCCTGGAATCCAGGCTGGCAGTCAGGAAGGAGAGCTGAATATGGAATAAGAACAGGTGAGGATGAACTTGGAAGCCACAAGCACTGCCAAGTCTTTCCTCTGGGCTTTAATCTGTTGTGATCTTCAGAGTGTCATCTATTCTGCCTTGTTTCTGATCTAACTTCCTGCTAATGGCGCTCTGGGAGGCAGCAGATGATGGCTCAAGTGCTTGGATCCCTGCCATCCACAGGGATTCCTGGCCAAGCCATAGCTGTTGCAGGCATTTGGGGAGTGAACCAGTGGATGGAAGCTCTCTCTCTTGCTCCAACTCTAGCTCTATCATCTCAATCTCTGTGTCTCTCTATGCCATGCCGCCTGTTAAGTAGACAAAAATAAATAACGTTAAAGCTGAAGTAAGTATATTAACTTTAGACAGTAGACTGCAGAACAAGGAGAATTATCGGGAATATAAAGGGATGTCACATGATGATCAAAGGTTAAATCCTTCCTAGGCACAACAGTCTTATTACGTAGCAGAGGTTCCAAACACATGAACTGAAAACTGAAAGGTGAGATAGAGCAATCCACAATCATACTTGGCAACATCAGCTCTTCCTTCTCGGTCAATGACAGAACAAAGAGAGAATCAGGGAAGATATAGAAGACATAAATGACACAGAACAACAGTTTGGACTCATTGGTATTTATATGACTTTTCTCCTGAGAATAGCATTATACATTTTTCTCAAGTGCACATGGAAAATTCACATGGCAAACCATATTCTGGACCATAAAATACACTTGAGTGGAAATCATAGAAAGATCTTTGGTGTCCACATGGGATTAACTGAATAACTAATAACAAGAAGGTGTTCAGAAAATTTCCAAATACTTGAAAATTAAATAGCACACTCTTATGTAATCTTTGGATCAAAGAGGAATTCTCATGGAAATATAGGAAACATTTTAAACTGAAATTAAAAATACAACATACATATAAAATTTGTGTGATCCAGTTAAAGCAATACTTACAGATTTATTGCACTTAATGCTTATATTAGAAAAGAGGAATACTTTCAAATCTATATTCTAAACTTCTACCTTAAGAAATTAGAAAAAAGGGCCAGTGTTGTGGCATAGAAGGTAAAGCTGCCACCTGTGACACCGCCATATCATGGGGCACTTGTTCGAATCCTGGCTGCACCACTTCCAATCCAACTTCCTGCTAATGTGCCTAGGAAACAATGGAAGATGACCCAAGTGCTTGGGCTCTTATACTCACATGGGAGACCAGGAAGAAGCTCCTAGCTCCTGGCTTGTCCTGGCCAATTCTAGCTGTCGTGGCTATTTGGAGAATGAACCAGCAGATGAAAAATCTCTGTCTCTGTAACTCTGCCTTTCAAAAAATAAAATTAACTGAAACAAAATTAGAAAAAAAAAACAGTTAAACCCAAAGAAATCAGAAAGGAGGAATCTATGAAGAGAAGAAATTAATGACATTTCAGCCAGAAAATAATAGAGAAAATCACTGAAATCAAATGTGGATTTTTATAAAGATCAATAAAGTTGATAAACCACTTTCCAGAGTGCCATGGAAAAGAATAGACACAAGTGGTGAACATTAGGAGTAAAAGAAGATGTTGAAGACATGAAAAGTAGAAATACTACGAACAGCACCACTGTGCCCCCAAATTCAACTAATGGACTAATTCTTCAAAGTATGCAAATTCCAGAAGAAAGATAAAGAAAAAATATTTAAGCTGGATCATCCTATATCTGTAAAAGGAATTGAATCTTAGTGAAAACCAGTAAATGAATCTCTAAGGCCAATTGGTAACTTCTACCAAACATGTAAGGTGGAAAAAAGACAAATAAATATCTCTCAGTTCATTTTATGAGATTCTAATTACAACAAAAAGCAAAACCAGACAAGAAAAAATTATATCAACAGTTTTCATACAAAGCAAAATCAGTCAGTCATTACACGGAACCTGGGTCAGTACTTGTTATGTACATAGCCTCAAAAAGTCACAAAATATTAGGGAATCAAATCCAGGAAACAAATAATAGGGCTAATGCATGCTGATCAGATAAGATTTAACCTGAGAATGGAAAGATACTCAATAGTAAAAAAAATAAGCAATGTATTTTGTGATATTAACAGGTGGAAAAAATTCACCAGAAACATTTTACAAACTTCAACATCCACTCATTGTAAAGAATTTCAGAAAAACAGGAATAGAAGGGAAACTCCTTAACATAAAAAAAGACATCTACCAAAAGCCTAAAGGTACTATCATACTTAATGGTACAAATTTATTGTTTTCCCCTAACATTGGATAAACTGTATCGGTTTCTACTCTCCTTTTATTCAACATTGTGTGGGAGATTCAAGGCCAGTTAAATAACACATGAAAAAGAAAATGCATACTGATTTGATACAAAAAAGCTAAGCCATCTTTATTCACAAATAACATGATTATCTATTAAAACAATCCTAGAATTGTTAAGTGAATCTGACAAGGCTACAGGATACAGGGTCAATATATACAATATTGATCATATTTCTGCAATGAGCAACAAGAAATCAAAACTAAAAATAACAATATGATAACACAAAAATGCTTAAATGTGAATCTAACAGTAAGTTCAGGTTATGTATGTTGAAAACTACAAAACATTGGTAACATTCATTAAAATAAATACTTTTGACATACCATGTTCATGGGTTGGAAGATGAAATGTAGTAAATATGTTTAATCTCAGAGTGGGCTTTAAATATAGTACTCACACTCAAAAATGTCACTGGGAAATGTATAGATATTGACAGATTATTTCTAATATTTTATATATGGAAATTAAGTTATAATTCATGGTAAAATTTTTTTGAAGAAAATAAATTTTGAGTACTCATACCATCTGAGTTCAATGCCTTTCATAAAGTTTGAGTAATTAAGACCATGTTGAATTGGTCAAAGGATAGGTCAACAAAACAATGAAGCAAAATTGTTTAAGACTAGACCTTTATAAGAATTGAGTTGTTGCTGAAAGAAACATCAAGTCAGGGAAAACTAATCTAATCTGTAATTAAAACATGTATCTAGTCTGTTAAGGACAACTAGCTGCCCACTTTTGTGTTAAGACAGTGTCCACTGAATCAGTCTGCAAGTAGATGGCTGCCTAGTGCCCTGAGGAGTTGGTGTTGTGCTGGAGGGTCTGAATTTTTCCCTGCTGCTGGAAAACTCGCAGCTTGACAATAGCAGTCAGATGAGCTTTGGTAAGAATTACTTATTGTTGAGTGTGAAGACTTCCATTTCTGATTCCATGACCACTTATCCTGGGCCCATTGGGTAGAGAATTAGATCACTCAGAAAAGAGCTTAAACAATATCTGTAAGGTGCATGTACAGGGAAGAATTAACCCAGGAGGACTCAAAAGCTTAAATGTTGCACAGCCCTCATGCATGATTAATTGGGTCATGGCTGGCTTCTGGTAACAGTTATTTGTTTCCTATGGTATTGATAAATATTGGTAATGCTCAGGACCTTGAAGTATGCTGTAGCAGCTCATCTAGGTAGTTTATCCAAATAATGATTTACCTGATTTCCTCCTGGGGGTCTGGAATTTTGCTGAACAGCAGTCACTTGGACACAATATAATCATAAAAACCCTATAAAAGCCCATTCTTTGGCTCAAGTGACTTCCATATTGCTGCAATTTGTTGTTGAGGATTAAGTGCATCCTGTGTGACTCCACTGGGAGAAGACTCCTGGAAGCTCATACGCAGTATCCTCTAGACTCCACTTGATGAGGTTTTTTTTTTTTTTTAAATCCAGCTTTGTATTTTTCTTTCCCTGTAATAAACTGTACCTGTGAACATCTTGACTTCTGAGTCCTGTAAGTCCTTCTCATGAATCATCACATCTGTAATGCATCTAGAGGACCACTGACTTAATAATCCCACCAACCTGATTGTCAAGAGAGTCCTCTGCAGTACACACCCTTGGGTAGACATTTACACAGTACACAAATATGTCTGCATTCTGGACCCATTTTTATGAGTCCATCTAATACCTCTCTTTCAGATCACCTTGATGTCAATCTTCCTGTTTTTCCAAATCCTAACAGTTTGGCCAATCTGTTAGCTACTGTCCCTGCATCAGTAGAGATCTGTATTTCAGTTCATATTGCCTCTCATGCAAACTGAACTGTCACTCACTGGGCAAATTTCTTATTATCACTGCTGTCTTTGAAGGCCATCCTTAAGTAAGAGCTATAACAGGACAGCAGCTGCTTACTCCCATCATGCAGGCCCATCCAAGTGAGGCCCAGGATTTCTCTCTTTGGTTAACTGATCACAGGAAGTTCTATATAAATTGAGGAAAAGGTGGTGAAGCAATAACAACAGTGAGGCATTTGGTCATGCAGTTACTTGTGCCCTTAAAACCTGCTTGATCCTGTCACTTTAAGTACTAACTCCATTAATGAAAGAATAATGTGAGCATGTGTAGTCTTTCAACACAGAGGATAAGGCAACACCCAGTTTATGATCCTGAGTCCTGTATTAACTTGATGGTTTTTTTGCCCTGTACTCATGACATCTGTCACCTTGACAAATTGGGACCATATTTTTGCTCTATAAACTAGATGCCACAATTATCTCTCAACTCTTTTCTAGTTTAGACCCATACACTATTCCTTGTCACTACCAGTGTGTATTTCAGTAACTGTGATGGCATTGTGTGTCTGGAAAACAGGTGAGCCACATTCTCATCAACTGTGCAATTTTCAGAATTCTGTTTTGAGGGTCTGTCTCCTGGGTACCACTTGTATTAGCAGCCAATAGGAAACAGATGGTACATCAAAGAAAGCCTAATAAATGTGTGTCCTGGGATAGCAGAAACAACAAGGGATAGTAAAACACTCTGGAGTTAGCAGCAGCAGGAAGCTTTTACTACACTGGGCCTGGGATGACAAGGCAGGTGGGGGGTGGTGAGTGATGGATCCTGGCAGGAGTCACAGGTGTAGGATAAGGACCGCCAAGCAAGGACTATGACCACCCTTAAACGTGGTTTGGCAGGAAGGGAGACAAGGGCATAGATATGCCCAACATCCTACCCTCTGACCTCCTGCTCCTCCTTTCTGCTGAACCCAGGAGTTGGGACAACACCATCTCCCATAGCCTACGGCAGGGTAGAAAAGTGTGGAGAGTGAGTCTGTAGTTTTTCATCTTTTATGGGTTGAATTTTGTCTCCCTTCTCCCACCATTCACATTGAAACCTTAACCCAAATGTGACTGTATTTGGCGATGGGGACTTTAAAGATTTAATTAAGATTCAGTGAGGTCATAAAGGCAGGCTCTGGTGTTCTCATCAGAACAGAAAGAGAAGCCAGAGATCCTGCGCTGTCTGCTGTGTGAGGACACAGTGAGAAGGTGGCCATCTACAGGCCAGTCAGAGAATCTTCACCCGAAACCAACTCTGGTTGACCCCTTGGTCTTGAACGTCCAGCCTCCAGAACCATGAGCAATAAACTCCTATTGTTTAGCCACCCAGCCTGTCGAATTTTGTTATAGCAGCCCGAGCAGATTAATGTGTCATTAGTAAGATGAAGATTATAATAATAATTATAATAATAATTAAATAAAGTGACATTCATGATAAACTTTATTTTACTTATTTTTAAGGATTTATTTATTTAAGAGGGAGAGAGAGAAAAGAAAGAAAATCTTCCATCTGGTGATTCACTCCCAAAATACCCAAAAGAACCAGGTCTGAGGCAGGCTGCAGCCAGTGACCAGGAACTCCATTGGGGTCTCCTGTGCTGGTGGCAGGGGCCCAAGCACTTGAGCTAGCTTCCACTGCTTTGCTAGATGCATTACCAGGGAGCAGGATCAGAAACAGAGCAGCTTGGACTCAAACTGGCACTACATTATGGGATGCCAGTTTTGCAAGAGGTGGCTTAAGCAGCTATGCCACAATGTTGGCCAGATAATCTTTTAAAGTAAATGTTGTTTTTATTTTTGGTGTTAACAGTTAAATAATGAGTCTCATTTATGATTTTTAGTTCCTCCCCCCACCCCTCTGCTTCAGTTATCCTTCTTGAAGTGAACCCTGTGAGCCTTTGTATTCTCTATACTCGATGTGGTTTAGGGTATCTTTCAATGTTCTGTTTGTAGTCTGTTTTTGTTAATGTCTCATTCCCCCACCCCATACCATGTCGTATTGGATTAATGTCTCGTTTTAGCGGTTTATACTTGTAATGTCTTCTTTACTGGTTTATAACAGATGTTCTGAGCTCATTACTCTGTAAATATAGATATTATTATTTTTTTCCTGAGTGAATTGCTCTGTCAGTCTCTGATGAGGCTCACCTGCCATGTATCAAACTGTTCTTGTCAAACAGCAGACCCAACACCGTTTTCATTTTTATCTTCTGTCTTTTACGTCCTGCTTTTCTCATCTTTTTAGGGCATAGATGCCCAAGGCTAGAAAGTGCTCATTGTAGATGTAAGTTTCAAGCATCAGGCATCAAACATGTTTTGAAAAACATAATAAAAATTCTTTCAGGTAGAGAAAATTTTTGTATTTTAGCATTTGACTTATTTAGATTGACTAGAATGGTGGGTGTGCCTGAAATAAGGCAGTCATATAGACATTTTGGTTTAGGGTGTGACCGAGCAGTCAGAAATGCAAAAGTATGGGAATTGTATGGATCTTTAAAAATGGGTAATAATGAGGGGCCGGTGCTGTGGTGCAGTGGGCTAAGCCTCCAGCTACGACACTGGCATCCCATATGGGCATGGGTTCTAGTCTCGGCTGTTCCTCTTCCGATCCAGCTCTCTGCCATGGCCTGGGAAAACAGTAGGAGTTGGCCCAAGTGCTTGGGCCCCTGCACCTCTGTGGGAGACCCAGAGGAAGCTCCTGGCTCCTGTCTTCGGATGGGCTCAGCTCTGAATGTTGTAGGCATTTGGGGAGTGAACCAGTGGATGGAAGACCTCTCTCTCTCTCTCTCTCTCTCTCTCTCTCTCTCTCCATTTCTCTGTAACTCTACCTTGCAAGAAGATAAATAATATCTTTTTAAAAAATAGATAATAATGAAGAAAGAGTTTGTTAGCTATTAAGATGATATAATTTTAGCAATAATATGGAAAATAGGCTAAAACAATCGTAACTTCAAAGTACTGAGTTATGCTGTGGGCAGACATTGTATATTGGTCATTTTACTTTTATTGTTTTTCATACTCTTATAAGACAGTCTCAAAGACTTGCCTTTCCCTGTAGAGCTCACTGCTACAAGTATTTAAGTAGTTTATTGGATTTAACTAAGGTTGGGGCCTTGTCAGGTGAGTGTCAGTGGGTGAAAAGGGTGAGCAAATTAAGAGTTTTCTAGGGAGGGGCTAGGTTGGGTCAGGGTAGAGGTGAGAAGGGTGAGAGAAAGTAGTAAAAAAAAAAGGTGCACTAATGGATTGGAGGTTTTTGAATTTGCATAATTGTAGAGCTGATGATTCCCATGAAATTAGATTATAGTAAAAAAAAAAAAAAAAACGGATGCTTGAAATTGAGATTCTGGGTGAAGTGTGCCAAGTGAGACCATGGGAAAGGTGACCAGATGTTGTAGACGGAAAGGCTTGAGAGGTCTCGTGTTGAATGGATCTTCCCATTGGGGCTGAAGCAGGAAATGCTAACATGAGCAGAGGTGGAAGGAAGGTAGGTATGGTAGGCACATTAATGGCTCCCTATAGATGTCTGTGTCACAAGCTCTGGAACCTGGGAATATGTTATTTTACCTAGGAAAAGAGACTCTGTGTGTGATTAAATTAAGGATATTTGCCTGGAGAGTTTATCCTGGATTATCTGGAAGATGAAGGGACATTTTAATCACCAGGGTCCTTATCAAAGTGAGGCAGTGGCCGGTGCTGCAGCTCAATAGGCTAATCCTCCACCTGTGGTGCCGGCACACCGGGTTCTAGTCCTGGTCGGGGCGCTGGATTCTGTCCCGGTTGCCCCTCTTCCAGGCCAGCTCTCTGCTGTGGCCAGGGAGTGCAGTGGAGGATGGCACAAGTGCTTGGGCCCTGCACCTGCATGGGAGACCAGGAGAAGCACCTGGCTCCTGCCTTAAGATCAGCGTGGTGCGCCAGCCACAGCACGCCAGCCACGGCGGCCATTGGAGGGTGAACCAATGGCAAAGGAAGACCTTTCTCTCTGTATCTCTCTCTCTCTCTCTCTCTCTCTCTCTCTTCTCTGCCTGTCAAAAAAAAAAAAAAAGTGAGGCAGTAAGGGTAGACTCAGAGAAGGAGATGAGATAAGAGGAGGCAGGAGTCGGGGTGACATAGGATCTTAGGCCAAGGAATGTAGGCAGCCTCTGAAAGCCAGAAAAGACATGGAAATAATTCTCCTCTTCCAGAACAAAGCACCTTCAAGAGGAACACGGCCTGACTGAAGCCATTTGAGATTCCAGAGCTGTAAGAGAATACATTTATGTTGTTTTTAAACTAGTAAATCTGTGGTGACTTGATACAACAGTAACACAGCAGGTATTTGAGTTGTCAGGGAGAGTGACAGAAGCAGGGATAGGCTTGGTGGTAGATGGCACAACCAGGAAGGCAATGACTGATGCACATACTTTAAAAAATTATTTGTTTATTTGAAAGTAGAGTTAGAGAGAGAGAGTGAGAGCATGAGCTTACATCTTCTGGTTCACTCCCCAGACAGCTGCAAAGGCTAGAGCTGGGCTAGGCTGAAGCCAGGAGTCTCAAACTCCATCCAGGTCTCCTACTTGGGTGACAGAGTCCCAAGCACTAGGGCTACATTCTGCTGCTTTCCCAGGTGTGTTAGTGAGAAGTTATGTTGTAATTGGAGCAGCTGGTACCTGAACCAGTGCCTGTATGGGATGCTGGTATCCCAGGCAGCAGCTAAATCCACTATACCAAGACATGGGCTCCTAATGAATGCATTTAGATGTTACTAGGGCTTTATTTATTATTTTAAAATATTTATTTATTTATTTATTTATTTAAAGGAGGAGAGGGAGAGGGGTGGGGGAGGGAGAGAGAGAGAGAAAGAGAGAGAGAGAGAAAGAATATATCTTCCATCCACTGGTTCATTTCCCTGATGGCTACAATGGCTGGGGCTGGGCCAAACCAACACCAGGAATCTGTAACCCACTTTAAGTCTTCCACATGGTTGGCAGTGGTGCAAACACTTGGACCATCTTCCATGCTTTCCCAGGCACATTAGCAGGAAGCTGGAATGGAAGTGGAGTAGCTGGGACTCGAACTGGCACTCCAATATCCCAGCTACTCCATTATGGGATGTGAGCCTCATGATGTCAGCTCCATTACTGAGGTTTTGGGAAGAGGAAGAAATTTTTATAGCTGATACATTATGAGCTCCAGGATTCATGATGAAAACTTGAGAAGAGAGAAACAGATCAGATCACTACAGGGATGTGTTAATGAAAAATCAGGGGAGTTTGGTTTCTGGCAGTATCCGAATGAATAAGGCAGTGAAGTGAGAGTCCTACAGATGTCTTAGCTCCAGGTAGCTGAATTTATTTATTCATTCAGCATATACAGGTGGCCCTGACTGATCATGGTCCAACTGTGATTTTCAGCTTTACTATGGCCTGGCAGTGATACGTGTCAGTGGAAACCATCCTTAGAATTTTGAATTTGGATCTGCATGCAGCAGAAGCACAGCTCCCAGTCAGCCTGGCTCTTGCTAGGGAGACAGCCAACACTCTACAGTGCACAGTGTGGCTAAGCTAGGGTGTTGTGTGGCTTGGGTGGATTTCATGCATTTTTGGTTTCTTTTCAATTTCTAGTGAGATTATCAGAACAACTCCATCATAAATTGAGAAACATCTATGACATGGCTGAGTGGTTTAGTGGCAGAAAGATGAAGTAGGTGCGTCCTTCTGGGGACTGCTCTCCTGAACACCGGGGATTTGAGTGGCTCCAAAAGCTCCTCCCTGTGTTCTAGAGTCAGAGCAGTGCCATGGGCTGGGGCCCGGGGGGGGGGGGGTGGTGGTGGTGTTGAGAGGATGAGAATGCTAGGATGTTGATGCAAATAGAAAGCTTGATGGGCAGAAGAAAAGACAAGAATCCTCAAATGAAACAAGGAGCCAGGAACTGCATCTGGGTCTCCCAGGTTGATGGTAGGGACTCAAGCACTTGGGCCATCTTCTGCTGCTTTCCCAGGCACATTAGTGGGGAGCTGGATCAGAAGTAGAGCAGCTGGAACTTGAACTAGAGCACCGATATGGTATACCAGCATCACAGGTGGGCAGCTTAACCTGCTACCCCACAGTGCTGGCCCCCTGACATCCAATTTCTTGTTTACAGCATTGCACATTGGAAGTCAGTAGGGCAACAGTTCCCAGACTCTGAAGGAATAAAAATCAGTACAACAACCAAGGACACCCATCAGTTGTAAACGAGGGCAGGCATGCCCACCCAATATTTGGCTTGGGCTGGCATAATATAAAATCTATTTGGTTTTTGTCCTTGGTTCCTGTGCTAAAACTCCCCAAACCCTAGAGCTTTCTGTGTGGTGTAGGGTATCTTTTGTTATAGTAAACTTTCTTGACAACTCCTGAGTTTTTGGTAATGAATTAACTTTGTTTGGGGTCCCTGTATAGGCCAAGTCATCAAAAGACCAAGTAACCAGAGGCTTAGAAGGCTGCAAGCTTCAGCCCCACCCACTAGCATCTGGGAAGGATGGAGGTGGTCAGAAGGTCAAACTCTAAAGACTCCTGGGCAAGATCTGAGGAGCTTCCAGGTTGCTGAACAGCTGGAGGTGCTGGGAGGGTGGTACACTCACATAGCTTGCCCCATATGTGCTTTTTCATCTGTTTACTCTATTTTTTACAATACATCAGTCTCAAAGGACAAAGTTACAATTTAGAGACCTTAATTGGCTTTTTTTTAAAATGTATTTTTTATTTTATTTTTCCAGAGGATAGTTTTTTCTTCACTCCTTGAATACAAGCTAAGTTCCTTACATGGGCTTTGGTGGAGGTGTGGGGCTGCACTGGCAGGTCTCAATTGGGGTGGTGTATGGTGCTGCTGGGGTTTCGTGATCAATTTCTGATGACCTGGCTGTGAATGGCACAACTCACATGGTGATGTGGCTTCACCTATGGCTTGGGAAGCACGTACGCCTCGAAGACACTCACTTCAGAGATGTCGCTGGTGGCTGCAGCCTCCACTGTGTTTCAGATGACAAACTTCTTAATGGCCTTGTCTTTGGATACACATCAAATACAGCTCATACAGTCAATAGGCTGCATTTAGCCCTGGCTCTTTTTGGCATGACCACTGTTCTTTCTTTACTTTGTCATCTTGGAAGGGAGGACCCGAATGAGCCCAGTTGGCTTTATATCCTATTATAGAATTGAGCAACATATCATTCCGTAAAATAGAAAAAGTGTTCCAATAGGCTGAATGGAAGAGGTCAGTTTTACAGAGAAAGGCTAATGAAAGCCAAAACAAAAGAACAAAAAGAGGATTGGGCCATTTCAAAGTTACTTTCCTTGTAAGGTAGGAGCAAAATGATAGGAAAAATAGCTGATTGGTTGATGTCAGATGACTTGAGGTTACTTTTTGTAAGGACTAAAGGCAGAGGAATCTTCAGTAATCAAGCCTATTGAAACTAGCCCATTGGGGAAATTTGGCAGTGATCTGACAGTTATCTTGGTTTCTCAGAAGGTCAAAGAAGTAGCTTGATGTCAGCTTGGTGACAAGGAACTTCAGCACTGGTTATTCCACCTAGATTTTTAGTCTGGTCTGTTGGGACCCAGTTCAGGAACCCAGTCCAAAACAATGGCCTCTGGCCTTTTTTGTTTAACACCAGTAAATATAAGTGAAGTATTACCCTGAGTTCTGTGAGCTGTCCTCACAAATTACTGAACTCAATGGGGAGGGGTTTTGGAAACCCCAATTTATGGCTGGGTGGGGGTCACAACTACATATCACAACCTAAGATTTGAAATTGTCATCTGAAGTTGGGACTGTTGGTGGGACTGAGCCTGTAACCTGTGATTTCTGACATTCAAGTGGATGGTATCAGAATCAAATTGAATTCTAGGATACCCAGTTATTATCAGTTGGGGAATTGCTGGTGTGGGGAAAATTCCCCACGAATCTGGTCACAGAAGTGTTTTGTGTTAAGTGTTTGAGTGGCAGGAGGAAAGCTATTTGTTTTATCCTTTCAGAGTTGGTGTAACAAAAGAAAAAAAGGATAGACAGTCTCCAACGATACTTATTGGGAAATACCAGAGCATTGCAATGGGAATAGGTATGCTATATTCAAAGAGATTGAAGGAAGGAGAATATTTTCAAAGGCAAAATTGAGGAAGATTGCATTAGATATGTTGAAACAATCTTTGGCCACATGATTAATACCCAGGGTGATGTTGGTCTGGGGTTGAACAGATATCCTGGGCAGATATCCTCACAGAAGTACATTATGTGTAATGTTGCAGTGGCTTCTGTGCAGGTTATGGTTCTAGCAGAGTCTTTTATGATAGTTACTATTAACCCATCGTACATAAAGACCCTTTTTTCATAACCTCCTGGCCTTATTTATTTTTTGGCTAGATTTGACACAAATTTGTTAGAAATGGTTCTTTACAGGGGCTGGTGCTGTGGTGCAGCGGGTTAAATCTCCAGCCTGCAGTACCGGCATCCCATATGGGGACTGGTTTGAGTCCCAGTTGCTCCACTTCTTCTTCTTCTTCTTCTTCTTTTTTTTAGTTAATTAATTAGTTTTTTAAGGAATACAAATGTGCTTCACTTCTGATCCAGCTCCCTGCTAATGTGCCTAAGAAAACAGCAAACAGCAGAGGATGACCCAAGTCTTTGGGCTCCTGTACCTGCATGAGGCTCGGAAGAAGCTCCTGTCTCCTGGCTTTGGATCAGCTCAGCTCCAGCCAATGCAGCCATTTGGGGAGTGAACCAGTGGATGGAAGATCTCTCTACCTCTCTCTGTAGCTTTGTCTTTTAAATAAATAAATAAAATAAATCTTAAAAAAAGAATATTTCTTCTTGATTTTCATATACTTAAAAGAGAGAGAGAGAGGGAAGAGGAAGGTAAAAGCGACGTGGACTCGGACAGCTGATGGCCGCTGGCTGCCCGGGGCTCCTGCCCGCCTCGGAGGACTTGCACTGGGTTGCACACGCGCCGCCTTGTGGGAGGGGTCGTGAGGAGGGAAGAGGAGCTGTAAATAAGTGTGTGGGCTGCCCGCTCCGCGCGCCCACCGCAGTATTTATGGTTAAGTTAACAGCCACAGACAATAAAGTGCTGGCGAGGGAGAAAAAAAAAAAAAAGAGCGCGAGAGTGCGAGTGAGCAAGCTCTTCCATCTTCTGGTTCACTCCCCAAATGTCTACAACAGCTAGGACAAGGCCAGGCAAAGCCAGGAGCCCAGAATTCCATCTGGGTCTCCCACGTGAGTGTCAGGGGCCCAAACACTTGAACCATTATCTGCTGCCTTCCAGGATGCATTAGCAGGAAGCTGGATTGGAAGTTGAGTAGCTGGGGCTCTAGCCAGCACCCTGATACAGGATGTGAGCATCCTAAGCAGTGGGTTAGCTTGCTGAGCCACAGTGCCTGCTCTGGTGACTCTGGTTTGATTCTGATGACTTTTACATGCTTTTCACAAGAGCCTGTTGCTCTGGGCTGAATTCACTCTTCCTCGACTATATGTGTAGACTGCCCCTGCAGGCTGCATTTCCTATGCTTTGGTTTTACTGGCTTTGGTTGAATTCAAGCAGTGGGAGTGTGGGAGGAATGAAGAAACTGTGGTGAGAATCTCTTACCATCTGCCTCTGGTGAGATCTCATGGTTGTGGAGTCTTTGGTGTTCACTTTCTTCCAGGTGACTTAGTCCAGGTCTGTGATCTGCTAACACCACTTCCTGTTTTGTCCCTCCAGCCTAGGAGTGGCTGTGAATGTGGTTTTTCTATATCAACTTTCCCCTTTGTTTGATTTCTCACTGCTTCCATTATTTATGCAACTGATTTTATCCATTAAATTCCTTTTGCTTCAACACTTAAAGTGTTTGCAGTTTTCTTGTTGGGAGTCTGAACAATACAGCAAGATAAAGATAATTTCAAACATTTATGGAATCAGGAGACTTCTCTCTGTCATAATTCTCCTTTGGAAGTTCCATGATCAAACATTCTAGAAAAACAAGGGAAGAATTCAAGAAAAAACATAGATCCATTCCAAGAGGGCAAGAAGGAACAATGGATCCAATCCAAGATAGTTATGATGGAAAGCCCAAGATAGAGAGCCCATGCTTCAGGCGTGGAGCATTCAAGCTTAAAACAACAAAACAGCAAGTAATAAAAAGGCAGTTTGAACCTCCTAGGCAAAAGCTGTGGAGGATCACAGGTCATTGTACTCCAAATTTGAAACATAATAAAATATGCAATAATCTTAAACAATTCATTGATTGTAAGAGAGCTTATTTCACTTGGAAAAAGGAGTCATTCTCTCCATGACCAGGGATTGACATTGGACTTGTAAAAATGGAAATGAAATCCTAGCATCATACTTGGCCTTGCAGTAAACAGAAAGTATTTAGGGTCATCTGAATGTAAATATTGTTATTGACTTTTAGCTCTAAAGTCAACTTAGAACAAAGAATGGAAGAGTTGCTTTTGGCTGTAGCAGAGAATATAAATCTTCACAGTCTCAGTACTGTAGAAGTAAAAGTGAAGTTGCTGAAGATAAAAGAGAGTGGATGGGAGGGGTAAGGGCATTAATGTTCTCATTTTTGCAAAGCAGAGGACTACTGTATTGTTAAAGATTGTAAAGGCAGCCAATAGCAGAATTAAAAGGAATAGTACAGTTGCTAAACATTAGCAAGGAGTAGCAAATGTAAATTCAATAGATATCTTCTCCAATTGTTCAGTTAGAATGAATAGGGAGGGTTGGGCAGTCTCTGTTTCTTTACAGCCTAAACTTTCTTTTTAAAAGCTTATTATTAAAAACTTTATTTTATTTATTTGAAAGGCAGAGAGATGGAGAGAGACACTGAGAGAGAAAAAGAGAGAGAGAGAGAGAGAAAGAGAGAGAGAGCTCTCTTCTAGCTAACTCCCCAAGTGTCCACAACAGCTGAAATTGGGTCAGATCAAGGCTAGAAGGAGCCAGGAACTCCATCTGGGTCTTACACATGGGAAGCAGGGTCTCAGTACTAGAGTGATCACTGCTGCCTCCCAGGGTGTGCATTACAGGAAGCTGGAATGGAGAGTAGAGCTAGGATTCCGACCTGTTATTTGAACTCGGTGCTACAGTATGGGATGTGTGTGCCCCAAGCCTTTGCTTTACTTTTTCAGTTATCCATAATTAAACATTTAAGTATTTTTTTAAAATTTATTTCATTTATCTGAAAGGCAGAGTGACAGAGTGGGGAGAGGGATGGGGGAGAGAGAGAGACAGAATCATTCTTCTGTCTTCTGGTTGACTCCCCAAGTGACTGCAATGGACATGGCTGGACCAGGCTGTAGCCAGGAGCCCAGAACTACATGCCTGAAGTGGCATTCCAATTTGGGCTGCTAGCATCTCAAGTGATGGCTTAAGTTGTTGTAAAAGCCCCAATCAGGTCTTTTCTTGACACCTCTGAAGTCAAACCCTCTTTACTGTGTTTCTTCCTGCCTGCCCTGTAAACCTCCCTGTCCTATCCTTTAACAATCCGTTATGGTCATGAAAGCCTGCATACTAAACCTACCTCCTCTCCTCTCCTCTCCTCTCCTCTCCTCTCCTCTCCTCTCTCCCTCCCTTCTCTCTCTCCCCTTCCCTTCCCTTCCCTTCCCTTCCCTTCCCTTCCCTTCCCTTCCCTTCCCTTCCCTTCCCTTCCCTTCCTATTTATTTATTTATTTATTTATTTATTTATAATCCAGAGTTGGGGAAGAGGAGAGATCTTCCATCCACTGATTCACACCACAAATGGCTGCAACTTTTTTTTACAGTCTTTACCACCAAACTGGCCTAAATCAATATCAACTAGATCGAGGCTGGTCAGCTGAACCATGCATACACAAAAAGGAGGGCTATGCCCCACAGATGATGCCAAGAACAAAAGTTGTGCCCCTCCCATGGAACTAGAAAATGAGTGGGAATGGAAAATTTGGACAGCTGTAGAAAGCAATGGGTCTGAAGATTACAGCATCTTCTGACATGACTGTTCCTCTTATTGATCTATGCATGGTCCTTCCAGGGGCTCCACTGATCAGAAATTGCCCTGTCTACATTCTATGTCTTGATTTCTCTTTCCTGGCTCCGTAAAACTTTGTCCAGATCCCTGATCAATGAGTCAGAAGTGAGTGTTGCTGCTGTCTCTTTGCTTGGCTTCCTTGTGATGAACTTTCTCTCTGCAAAAGACCATGGCTTTGAAGTTTGGCCTTCCAATGAACACAGGCAAACAGACTCATCTTGATTGGGTAACAGTGGTCATGAGTGTGGTTCAGACCTTCCTACTTATGTGATGTTGGGCCAGTGTTTCTGTCTGTTTTTTTTTTTTTTTTTTAAGATTTATTTATTTACTTTGAAAGTCAGAGTTACACACACACAGAGGAGAGACAGAGAGAGAGGTCTTCCATCTGCTGGTTCACTCCCCATTTGGCCGCAATGGCCGGAGCTTTGCTGATCCGAAGCTAGGAGCCAGGAGCCAGGAGCCAGGAGCTTCTTCTGGGTCTCCCATGCAGGTGCAGGGACCCAAGGACTTGGGCCATCTTCCACTGCTTTCCCAGGCCATGGCAGAGAGCTGGATTGGAAATGGAGCAGCTAGGACTCAAACCAGCACTCATATGGGATGTCGGCACTGCAGGCAGCAGCTCCACCCACTATGCCACAGCACCAGCCCCATGTCTATGTTTCTTATCTGTAAAACCAAGACATGCAATAGGAGACCTGCCTAATGATGGCAGTTCTGAGAATGAGACGTGTTAATCTATGGGAAGCAAATGTCTTGCAAGCATCATGTAAGTGCTTCGTATTTTATTATTCTGCCTGAGATTTTTTATGATCTGGCCTCAGGGTGACCTCTCAAGTGCGTGTCTCTTTGCTTGCTTTCTGGACTACTTGTCGTTTTCCTTACACAAGTTGTATTTTCCCACATTTTGCTTTCTGTCTCAGTCTTTACTTCTAAAGCAAATTTTTCTTCAAAGTGCAGCTCGTGAACCACTTCTCTGTATACTTTTGATCTGCCCAGCTAGAAATACCTTCTCCCTCAACTGCATACACTTTTTCTCTATGCCATAGGAGTCTTATTATGTTAAAAATGAAACATTAGACATTCATTAATGAATTCATCAACATTTAAATGAGCAAGAGACAATTGATTAACTGGGCATCCTCAGAACCAGAATAGGTTCCAAGCATGGCTGGATAACATTTCTAGGCAGAAAAAGGAAGTGACCTACACAGAAAGTGAAATACAAGGGCAGACATTTTGCTCTTATGTTTAGTGTTTGCCTTCTGTGAAGCTGGTTTGCATAGCTGGCTATCTGTGGTTCACCAAAGCTAGGCTGTTTGTTACAAGAATAGGTTATAGTCTGTTTATACGCACCAAGTTAGGTTGTACTTCACTACGTCTGGAGAAATCTTTAGATCACACTTAAAGTATGTATGGAGGCAGCTTTATGTTAAACAGTTAAATTGAGTAATTCCTAAATTGTTTTCTATTCTTTATGTGTTCTTCAAAAAGTTCATTTTTAGGTGCAAACAGTTTTGAAATCCATGCATAAGAGGAATCTTCAAAAACTTCACGGAAAAGTATATTATGCATGAATTTCTATTTTTTGTGCACCAAAACAAACTTTTAATTCCATTTTCTACAAGCTGTTTTTTTTTAAAGATTTATTTTATTTATTTTGAAGTCAGAGAGAGAAAGAGAGAGAGATAGTGATATTTTCTATCAACTGATTCCCTTCCCAAAAGGCTGCTATGTCTGGGGGTGGTCAGGCTGAACCAGGAACCTGGAATCCCATCCAGGTCTCACACATGGGTGGTAGGGACCATATTCTGCTGCTTTCCCAGGTGCATTGGCAGGGAGTTGGATAGTAAGCTGAGTAGCCTGGACTTAAAATGACACTGCTATATGGGGTGCCAGTGTTGCAAATGGTGGCTTAACCCATTAAGCCACAATGTTGGCTCATCTACAAACTTTTGAAGTGTCCTTATTTGTGTACGTCTTTCCAATTAGATGTGATATTCCTGGGGGACAGAGTATTTTATTTTGAAGTCCTTGGCAGAAAGCAAGTGTCCTCAAAATACTTTAAAATATAAACTGATAAGTTAAAGAGGAAAAGCAGAAGCAGTGGGGCCCTTGGTTAAAATAAAAGGCTCAGTAATCTTTGTCTCTGATAAAATTGTTACGCTTGCTTCTTTTTTGTTTTTATCTGGTAATAGGCTGGAATTAAGCCTTAGAAGTGGCCTTGAAAAATAAATCACATTTTCCCCTTCCAGTAAATCTTTGGTGGCTCAGTGCTGAGACTCACTGGAGTGAGTTCCCGTGGCTTACTGAATGAAGACCAGCGTTTTCTGCTGAAATGCTGACTCATTCCTTGTGACATTTGATCCAATGCGATTGTTGCAGAGCTTATTTGCTTTCAGCAGTGGTTTTCACTTTTGGTTCTATAGGTGGCGCTCGCTGTGCATGTTAAAATCACAGACTGGGCTAAACTAAAACCTTGCCCAGAAATCAAGGGATGTCCATTTGCTTTTCATTCTTTCCCTCCAGCTTTTTGCTTCTTTGTGTTATTTACTCTTAGAGAACAGTAAGCAATGTTCTGGAGATGGTGCACAAAGATAGGGCATTCAGACCAGGTCCATTAACATGGGCCCATCTTCAGAATCTTTGGAAAATTTAGGCTTTAAAGAGAAAAGAAATATTAATAATGAAAAACCTTTACATTATTTATAGTGATTCTGGATCTGTTACCCTGCAGGATTAATTTAAACCAATCATTCCTAATCATTCTTGGTTAAATGCAGAATGCTAATTATTAATACCAATGGAAGTATGCCTATTCCAGTATCTCATATTTTATATTTCATGTCTAAACTCCTGTAGCTGTTTTATAATATTATAATTCTGAGTAAAAAAGCTGACATTTCTCCTTTCAATTTTCTTTTTGTATTATGAGTGTTAACATTGATATTATTATGCTTAAGGCAATATTTTATGTTTGAAAAATAATTTACAGCAAAGATTAAAGGTGAGTGTCATGTGCTTTGGCCGATCACTCCAAGGC
Organism: Oryctolagus cuniculus; assembly: GCF_964237555.1. Taxonomy (NCBI): domain Eukaryota; kingdom Metazoa; phylum Chordata; class Mammalia; order Lagomorpha; family Leporidae; genus Oryctolagus; species Oryctolagus cuniculus. The sequence continues at coordinate 74,448,644 of NC_091446.1, read as the reverse complement.
CTAAACAAACATGGCAGTGAACTCAGTGAAATGGGGCTAATAAGAGTAGGTATTCTTTGCTTCTCTTTCCAAAATATATTCACAAGTTTTCTTTTTTTAAAATTTTATTTAAAAGATTTTATTTATTCCTTTGAGAGGTAGAGCTACAGACAATGAGATGGAGAGACAGAGAGAAAGGTCTTCCTTCCGTTGGTTCACTCTCCAGATGGCTGCAATGGCCGGAACTGCGCCCATCCAAAGCCAGGAGCCAGGAGCCAGGAGCCAGGAGCTTCTTCTGGGTCTCCCACATGGGTGCAGGGTTCCAAGGACTTAGGCCATCTTCCACTGCTTTCCCAGGGTATAGCAGAGAGCTGGATTGGAAGAGGAGTAACCAGGACAAGAACCCAGTGCCCACATGGGATGCCGGCACCGCAGGGGGAGGATTAACCTACTGCGCCATGATGCCAGCCCAGGATTCTTTTTTTTTTTTTTTTAATATTTTTTAAATTTATTTGACAGACAGATAAAGAGATACACAAACAGAGAGATCTTCCACTGGCTGGCTCACTCCTCAAATGACAGCAACAGCTGTGACTGAAACCAGGAGCCTGGAATTCAGTTCAGGTGTCACACATAGGTGGTAGGGACCCAACTACTTGAGACATCAACCTGCTGGATCTCAAGGTGTGCATTAGCAGAAAGCAAGAATTAGAAGTGGAACTTGGACTTGAATGTAGGCATCCAAATATGGGATGTGGGCTTCCCAAGTGGTGGCTTACTTGCTGAGCCAAATTCCTGCCCTTGCCAAGGATTCTTGACTCTCTCTCCCTCTTTCTCTAAGGAATGATCAGGGAATTGCATTGGATACAGGGAGAGAATTGTAGGCTGTATACTGTATATGACTGGTTATGTGAGAAGATGAATAGCATTTCTATAGGCAGGGATGTTTTTACAGGTGTGCAACTTATGCAGGTGAATAGGACCCTGTTAGAACTCTGTGGAGGTCTACCAATTTGCTTTTGATGTCTTGAAATTCTCAGGAAGTTTTTTTTTTTGTTTTTGTTTTTGTTTTTTTTTTTTTTTACAGGCAGAGTTAGACAGTGAGAGAGAGAGAGACAAAGAGAAAGGTCTTCCTTTTTCTGTTGGTTCACCCCCCAAGTAGCTGCCATGGCTGGCACGCTGCGCCGATCAGAAACCAGGAGCCAGGTGCTTCTCCTGGTCTCCCATGTGGATGCAGGGCCTAAGGACCTGGGCCATCCTCCACTGCACACCTGGGCCACAGCAGAGAGCTGGACTGGAAGAGGAGCAACTGGGACAGAACCGGCACCCTAACAGGGACTAGAACCTGGGGTGCCGGCGCTGCAGGCGGAGGATTAGCCAAGTGAGCCATGGCACTGGCCTCTCAGGAAGTTTTTAATATTTTTGTTTTGCCTTGGGCCTGCAATTCATGCCTGTGGTTCTATCCATAGGCTTAATGGCTTAAAAAACAAGTTGTAGGGCTAGAATGGAGAGTTGTAATAAGTGCTATATCCTATGTGACTGTCTTCAAGATTGGCTAAAATGGAGATTGAATAAGAAATTCCCTAAGGGGCTGGAGTTGTGGGTAGCAGGTAAAGCTGCCACTTGTAGTGTCAGCATCCCATATGGGCGCAATTTTGAGTTCCAAATGTGCCACTTCTGATCCAGCTCCCTGCAAATGTGCCTGGGAAAGCAGTGGAGGATGGTCTAAGTGCTTGGTCTGCTGAACCCATGTGGGAGACCCAAAAGAAGCTCCTGGCTTCTGGCTTTGGCCTGGCCCAGCCCTAGTCATTGCTGCCACAGGGGGAGTGAATCAGTGGATGGAAGATTGAACTCTCTGTTTCTCCCTCTCTCTGTAACTGTGCATTTCAAATAAATAAATAAATCTTTTTTGATTTTAAAGAAATTCCCTGAAAATGACCCCAGTGCTAAATCATCGCCAATGGGCCCTGAGCAGCCTTTTCTGCAGAGCCTCAGCTGAAGGGAGCTGGAAAGTCTGCTGCCAACATGTGCTTAGCTGGATTTCAAAATCTACACTCAAGGTGCTCGTGCTGAGAACTTATTTGCTAAGGATTTTTGATACTTTTCCAGAAATACTCATATCACTTCCCATTGTATTCATTTTGTGAATGGGTGTCATGTGGAACATATTTTCTGATAGGTGGAATGTGTTTCCTTGACAGCCCTGCTAAGACAATAAAGATTGAACCAGGTCACCTATATATTTAGCCTAGTGCAGTGGCAACAAACCTATAGTTGCATTAGTAAACAGGATGGTTTTAAAATTTGGAGCTCAAACTCAAAACTAGGTTCCTGGCACCCATTTGCAGAGAGAGAGAGAGGACTTTATCAGCTGTTCACATTGCTGTGTTCATCAACAGAAAGTAAATGAGTCTGTCCTTAATACTGGTTCTCCTTGGAGTGAATTTGCACTGAGGTTTTTAAAAATAGATCTGGGGAAGAAATCTGAGCCTGCCATGGCTCTGCCTCCTGCTCTGCATTCTAGACACCTCCCCTAGTTTGTTGCACAGGGATTGAGAGGTTTATCTTTTACAGCTATTTATACTATATCTATTTAATAAGAAAATTTTCACTGTAACAGCCCTTATAATAGTCATTTTAACAGGTTCACATAGAGAGAACACCCATGTAACCATGACCGTAGCTCAACAGTTGCTGAGAACACATCTGAATATTTAGCATGTTGGGATTCCTGAGCCTTGTCCTTAAAAGAAAGCACAATAATGTTCAGATCTAAATCCTTTTATGCAGTAGTAGATGTGCTCATTCATTCATTATTCATCTGCTATTTACTCTTGGTTCTTGCTTTAACATGAATCTAAATCTGAAGCTTGGAGGTTTATACTGGCAGACTCTACTATTGAGTTCCCAGATAGGTGGAGATAAGGGAGCTCTTAACATTGTTTTGTGTGACCCTTTCAAGAAGCAGAGGGATTTGTTCAAAGTTAGTAGGCTTATTAGTGTACTTGAAATGCACAGCCTCCTCATAGGCTACTTTGAAGAAGTCTTTGTATACTTTAGCTTGTGGAAGATAGAAGCCGTATAGTTTGCCTATTTGCCACAACAATTGCGTTATTAATATGTTGCTCTCTGTGACCAATTGTGGGTACCTATAAGCTTTTCTGCCCAAGTCCTTAGGGTGAACATTCAAATACTGTTTTTTTATTTTTTCAAGATTTATTTATTTGACAAGCGGAATGACGAGGGAGTGGGGACTCCCATCCACTGATCTTTCATCCACTGATCCTCTGGTTCACTCCCCCAGATGGCTGCAACAGCCAGGGCTCTACCAGGTTGAAACCAGGAACCCAGAACCAGGAACCCAGAACTCCATGTGGGCCTCCCACATGGGTAGCAGGGGTAGATTGGAAGGGATCAATGGGGACTTGAACTAGGCACTCTGAAATGGTATACCAGTTGTAATCAGTGACTTAACCCACTGTACCACACCGCTGATGCCTGATAAACACTGTTTGTGAGGAATCAGATCTCTGAATAATTTTACCACAGCAATTTAAAAATATTTATTTACTTACTTATTTGAAGGTCAGAATTACAGACAGAGAGCTAGAGAGATATCTTCCATCCTTTGGTTCACTCCCCAAATGACCACATCGGCTGGGGCTAGACCAGGTTGAAGCCAGGAGCCAGGAGCCCCTTCCTGGTCGCCCACATGCATGCAGGTTCTCAATCACCTGGGTCATCCTCTGCTGTTTTACCAGGCACATTAACAGGGAACTGGATTGGAAGTTGAGAGCTGGGACCTGAACTAGTGTCCATATGAAACGCTGGCCCTACAGATGGAGGCTTAAGCTGCTGTGCCACAGTGCTGGCCCTGACAGAGCAGTTCTTTATCTTGCCGTTTCTGGAGGAGGTCATTGTATTTACTTATGCATTTTATAGAGTTTGAGGTCAGTAAGGCATTGTTAATGCAATGTTTATAATTTAACAGCTTAGAACAACTGTTGATTTCAGTTAATTTCAGATGCAAGTTGGCAATCATCTGTAGGATAAAAATTGGGAGAGAAAATAGCCTGTTTCTTTGTAGGCATGTAGGGATAGTGATGGGTAGAATTTAGGTGTTAATCTTGTCTTTCTTATTTAAAATTCCATTAATGTGTAGTCTAGTACTGCCCTTATAGTAAAACAATTCATTTGTAATTTTTATAGTCTCATTTTAAGAAAAATGATTAAAATAATAAAGGAAGGTAATATGGAAATATTTAGGGGATAATTGTTAAATAAAATAGGCATTTCTATAGAAATGTACCCTAAAAGGTTAATACTTTATGATAAAAGCATTTAGGAAAGTTCCCAGATATATTTCTCTTTTGATCCTCCCACTGTTTCTCTGTTAGGATCAAGAGGAGCATCTTTATGTTTGATTTATTTATTTGCTTTTGCTTTTTTTGTGAGCACTGTTGCACAGGGTCTTCTAATCACCAGCTACTGAGCTGGAATGGGTACCTCTGCAGCCTTGCTTTCGCTCCCACTTCTGAAGCCGGCAGAAGCCCAGCCACTCTCCAGACGAGATCCAAGAGGTCTCATGGTTTGATTTAATCTTTCTATGCAATTTAGAGCCGGGACTCCCAATAAGTGAAGGTTATCCCAGAGACTTGTAAAATTAAATGCTCTATAGAAGCCTAAATAAGACAAAGTAAGCCATCATATACTCTCAGTGGTCAGAGATAAGTACCATTAATGCAATGGTTATCTACTTCTAGAACCTTCCTATGAAAACAGGAAAATAATTGTTGCTCTATCTATCCATCCATCCATCCATCCATCCATCCAACTTTCTCTTTCATTTATCTGTCTTTATGTTTCCCCAATATTTATGTATATGTACAGTCATTTTACTGCCTTCCCAGCAGTTGCTGTTTTAATGTACTGTGCTCTAGTCTTTCTCATAGAGACTTGGGGTGGGAAGAGTGCCCCAAATCTTTCTTTTATCTTTTGCCAACCATCTGCCAGCCCCACCCATTCACATGTACAAATCTATCTCTGGACTTTGGGAAATAGAAAAGTAGCTCCTACCTCAAGAGGTTGGAATTCTGAAGCATGGTGCTCTCCAGGAAAAGGGTTGTTTATCTGATTGTGAACAGTTTGTAGAGAAGAGTCAATCACTAGCCTTGCGTGTCATTGCCGTGACTCTTTCTGTCTGGCAATTTCATGTCTCATCCTGCCCGTGAATTGCGGAGTGCAGAGAGCAGGGCACTCTCCAGCACCCCGTGAAGAAAAGCGTTCCGCAGGATTGTAGTCCTTTCTGTCCCACTACAATTGCTTGTCTGCTCCTTTGGTTTCTAGTAGCTCTTTTCCTCACTTGAGTAAGAAATATCTCCTTCTGCTACTTCAAGTTCCATTAAAAAATTAATAGAGGTCATCCTTTATCTCTGCCTCTGCAAAGAAGAAAGAATGGAGAGCAGGAAAGATTGAGAAATACAGAATTTCACTCAACACTCTTCATTTCTTTTATTTCAGAACCCTCAGTTACCTCCAGGATCTTATGTCTGTACTCTCCTTCTGTTCTCTCTACTGAAATCTTAGCTTATAAAGCTCTCACAAAAGGAGTTGGGAACCCAAAAGTCAATAGGACTCAAAAGAATTGTCAACATACTTCTATACAGAAGCAAGCCAATCTCAATCAACCGTAAATGAGCAAGGCTAACACTTGTCTATAAGGGGAAGCTATTTCGACTATTTGCCAAAGCATGAGTCTGGAAGCCATTTTATTTGCCATCTTCACAGACAGCATGTTATTAAAGTCATTCACCTAATGGGAATATTTTCAAGAAAATTTATTCCCCTATGGGAAATTATGAAAAATTTAGAATGGCACATTTTAACTACTGAATATTAATGCAACCTTTCCTAACTACTAATAAAAGAATCAAATCCCTGTTTGTGAATATATTAAGAAGTTGGACCAGGCTTTCTCATGCACCTGTAATTTTTTCTCTGTGACATTCATTTTCACTTTAGGATTTAGACAAGATTGTAATAGGGCTGATAAGAGCAGGACTACACACTTTGTAAATGTGCATAAATGTGCCTATCTTTGGCTTCATAAGTGTTTATGGTGTTTGCATTTGAGATGAGTGAGTTCAAAGGTCTCAATCCCATCAGTGACATATACTGGCATAGGGTATTACTCCCCATTCAAATACTCAATTAAGCTGATGGTAAAATTCAGTTGGCCACTTTGACTTAGTTAGAACATATCATGTTGTCATAACTGGGGAGTCCAATGAGTGGGTTGGGATTATACTGATTCAGTGAAGATCGCTGGTTTGGGAATCAGGGAAGTTAGGTTTTTATCCTATGTTTATTAATAACAAAGTTAGGCAACTGAATGTGGGCTGTAGTTTTTCATGTGTGTGTGTGTGTGTGTGTATGCACATGTGCACACCTGTGTTCACATAAGAAAAGGTATACAGGGTTATGGGTTGAATGCTGATGTTCTCTCAAAGTTCATATGTTGGCACCTAATACCCAATAAGATGTGGGCCATTTTGGGAGTGCTTAAAGTATGGGGGATCAGCCCTCGTGGATGGGATTCATGCTTTTAAAAGACAGCTTGAAGAGAGTGGCTTGTCCTTTATATTCTGTGAGGATGCCAGCAGAAAACACTGCTCAGCAGATGCCAGATCTACTGATGCCCTGATCCTGGACTTCTCTGCCTCCAGACTGTCAGTAATACATTTCTGTTGTCCATAAATTGCCCAGCTTAATGTATTTTGCTAGAAGCAGTATGGATACAGGTGAGAGGTATAACATAGCTGAAACACTGGGGGTGGCTTGAACAGGGGTGGAAGACAGGGCTGGACAGGTGGGACCAGCAACAATTATAGACATCATGTGAGGAAATTGGCTTTTATTCTATAGTTACTAGGGACACAGTGAGTTTTTAAAAACTTCCTCATTTGAAATAAATTTAGACAGATATAAGAGATGGAAACAGAGTACAGAATCCCATTTAGTATTTACCAAACTTCTTCTAATGTCCACACCAGGCACAACCATATTACAGTGATGAAACTAAGAAATTCACATGGATATAATGCTAACAACTAAACAGTGTTCAGAGTATTACCAGTTTTCCTATTGAAGTACTTTTTCTGTTCTAAGATCCAGTCCAGAATACCATATTGCTTTGTGTTTAGTTGGCATATCTCCTTAGTATTCTGCTAATATTTGACAGTTATCCAGCCCTTCTTTGTCTTTCCTGACTTTGACATGTTTTAAAGTACCAGATATTTTGTAGTATGCCCCTCAACATGGCTTTGTCTGAGTTTGCTCATGCTTAGATTGAAGTTATGAAGTTTTGGTAAGAATACTACAGAAGGGATTCCCCCTTCTCAGTGCATCATATCAGGTGGTGCTGGATGCTGATGTGGTTACTAATGATGAAATTAACCTCTATCACTTTTTTTTTTTTTTGACAGGCAGAGTGGACAGTGAGAGAGACAGAGAGAAAGGTCTTCCTTTTTGCCATTGGTTCACCCTCCAATGGCTGCCGCGGCTGGCACACTGCGGCCGGCACACCGCGCTGATCCGATGGCAGGAGCCAGGTGCTTCTCCTGGTCTCCCATGGGGTGCAGGGCCCAAGGACTTGGGCCATCCTTCACTGCCTTCCCGGGCCACAGCAGAGAGCTGGCCTGGAAGAGGGGCAACCGGGACAGAATCCGGCACCCCGACTGGGACTAGAACCCAGTGTGCCAGCGCTGCTAGGCGGAGGATTAGCCTAGTGAGCCGCGGCGCTGGCCCTGATTTCTTTTTTTTTTTTTTTTTTTTTTTGACAGGCAGAGTGGACAGTGAGAGACAGAGAGACAGAGAGAAAGGTCTTCCTTTGCCGTTGGTTCATCCTCCAATGGCCGCCGCGGCTGGCGCGCTGCGGCCGGCGCACCGCGCTGATCCGATGGCAGGAGCCAGGAGCCAGGTGCTTTTCCTGGTCTCCCATGGGGTGCAGGGCCCAAGCACCTGGGCCATCCTCCACTGCACTCCCTGGCCACAGCAGAGAGCTGGCCTGGAAGAGGGGTAACCGGGACAGAATCCAGCGCCCCGACCGGGACTAGAACCCGGTGTGCCGGCGCCGCTAGGCGGAGGATTAGCCTAGTGAGCCACGGCGCCGGCCCCTGATTTCTTTTTTTGATCACTAGTTTTGGAATTTATCTATGAATCTTGCCTGCAGCTGTTATAACTGTGGTGTTACAATGGTGCTTTTTCTGTTTCCATTATTCCTCCTACGTTTATTAATTGGGTTTTTTTTTTTTTTTTTTTTGACAGGCAGAGTGGACAGTGAGAGAGAGAGACAGAGAGAAAGGTCTTCCTTTGCCGTTGGTTCACCCTCCAATGGCCGCCGCGGCCGGCGCGCTGCGGCCGGCGCACCGCGCTGATCCGATGGCAGGAGCCAGGAGTCAGGTGCTTTTCCTGGTCTCCCATGGGGTGCAGGGCCCAAGCACCTGGGCCATCCTCCACTGCACTCCCTGGCCACAGCAGAGGGCTGGCCTGGAAGAGGGGCAACCGGGACAGAATCCGGCGCCCCGACCGGGACTAGAACCCGGTGTGCCGGCGCCGCTAGGCGGAGGATTAGCCTAGTGAGCCGCGGCGCCGGCCTTGGGGTTCTTTTGTAAGGAAGAGTCACTGGATTACTTTGAGAAATGAGGATCATGCTTATGCTACTGTAGATGACAAACTGGCAGGAAGTAATTCTGGAAAAAGAGAATCTATAAATCAGGAGACTCTTGTAATAATTTAGGAGAGATACAAGGGACTGAATTTAGGTAGGAGCAATTCAAATACGGGTAATTAATGTAAGAGATACTTAAGAAGTAGGACAAAGGGATCACGATAATATATTACATGTGAATATGGCAAAGACAGCACCTAGGTTTCTGTTTTGGACATAAGGAATACTGGAGGAATAAGTATATCTGAAAGACAGCTAAGATGCACTCAGCTATGAGCATGCATAGTTGAGGCATCCCTGGGAAGTATCCGGGGGAAATTGTCCAAGAAGATGATTGTATGAAATGTTGGAACTGAGATAAAATTGGTTTAGCACAGAATCATAGTGTTGTGAAGTATCAGTGGGTAAATTTGAGTCATGAGCATACATGAAATTGCCCCAGAAAAGAACATAGAGACAGAGAAGTCTTAACAAAACACGGGACATCAACATTTAAAAACAGGAAGAGGAAAAGGAATGCACATGGGGAGAATAAAAATATGTCCTTAGAACAGTAGAAGGAAAACCAAACCGTCGGGAGAGTGTCAGCCATGTGGGGGAAGTCTCATGGAGGAGAGAAAGGTCACGAGCATCCAGAGATACAGAAAAGTCATGTGAGAAAAAGACTGATGAAGTAGGATAGCTGTGAGTTCATTTGTGCTCTTAGATAGTTTCCATGTAGTGCTGAGTGCAAGCCATGTAGATGCCTATGGGCAGGAGATAGGAGGGAAGGAAGGCAGGGAGCCCAAATTAGAAGGTTGTTACTACACACTCTCCCTTGTCATACTCCTGGACTGTGATTGGTAAGTACAGCATTTATTCTTTAGACATCAGCATGGGTCAGTCCCCTTATTTCTTAAGGTAGTTTATACTTATCACACATAACACACTATCTGGAAGTATTCTAGATAATTCATCACTGCGCTGTCAGTGGATGTGGTTCACCTGGCTGGCACAGACTCACTGACAAGAGTTTCATCTCATTGCTGTTATCTCTTAATTTAGCTTGTTTGGATTGAGCATTTGGCCAGGGTCTCAGAATGCTCAGTGGATGGGTCAATTTGCTTTGCTTGACCAGGCTCCCAAGCAGCCACCAGTCCTCAGACTTCAAAATGCTTCATCATCTGAACAGAGAGCAAGGTGAAAGGGGAGAGGACAGCTCAGCTCAAATCTGTCTGCATGAGAGGAAGCACAGTTCAGAACACATACCCTGCTCACGGAGGGCAAGAGCATTATCTCTGTATGACCTTACTCAACCTGGAGGTCAAGTTTTCTTGAGGAAACGAAATTACTTCCTTTATTCTATCTAGAAAGAAAAATATTTGCCTCTGGAATATCCTTTGAGCATGAGACATTAAGTTTAGAATATAAATCACCTCAACTAAAAGTACAAGGTATTCCGGAAGCGGATTTTGGGCTTGTAGTAGTTTACTTATATATATAAGAGATTTCTTTTCATTATAAAAACAATGTTAACAATATTACAGAAAGTTAAGAAAAGAAAAACACTCCAATCCCAGTAACATAGTTACTAACCTTTTTAGTATTCCCTTATTTCTCTCTATGTGCATCAATATTTTTACATAATTTTTTTTTTGGACAGGCAGAGTGGACAGTGAGAGAGACAGAGAGAAAGGTCTTCCTTTTCTTAGTTCACCCCCCAATGGCCGCTGCGGCTGGTGCGCTGCGGCCGGAACACCGCGCTGATCCGAAGCCAGGAGCCAGGTGCTTCCCCTGGTCTCCCATGCGGGTGCAGGACCTAAGGACCTGGGCCATCCTCCACTGCGTTCCTGGGCCATAGAAGAGAGCTGGACTGTAGGAGGAGCAACCGGGACAGAATCTGGCACCCCGACCAGGACTAGAACCCGGGGTGCCTGCTCCGCAGGTGGAGGATTAGCCTGTTGAGCCACGGCGCTGGCCATTTTTACATAATTTTAAGCATATGGAATGCTCAGTTTTATTTCTGGCTTTCTCACCTGGCTAATGAGCATTATTTCTGAGTTGCAATGTGATCTTTATTATTTTTAATGACTGCATAATATTCCATGGAGTGGATGTGCTGTAAGTTAATTAAGCATTCCTCTATTGTAGCACATATAGTTTGCTTCTAATTTTATTACTATCATAAATAAGGTTGCATTGAAAATGCTGTATTTCCCACCATGTATTTTGTATTTTTTTTTCAAGAAATTAATAAGAGAAGATGAAAAGTTAATCTTTCTGTGTACATATATCATAATTGTTTTACATTTAAAAATATATATGTATGTATATATATGGAGGGAGGGAAAGAGGGAGAGAGATCTGCTCGTTCACTCCCCAGTTGGGACCCAGATCAAAACCAGGAGCCGGGGCTGGTGCTGTGGCACAATGGGTTAAATCCCTGGCCTGAGGTGCTGGCATCCCATATGGGCACCAGTTCTAGTCCCTGATGTTCCTCTTCCGATCCAGCTCTCTGCTGTGGCCTGGGAAAGCAGTAGAAGATGGCCCAGGTCCTTGGGCCCCTGCACCTGCGAGGGAGGCCTGGAGGAAGCTCCTGTCTCCTGCCTTCGGATCAGCACAGCTCTGGCTGTTGTGGCCATCTGGGGGAGTGAGCCAACGGATGGAACACCTCTCTGTCTCTGCCTCTCTCTGTGACTGTCTTTCAAGTAAATAAAATAAATCTTAAAACAAACAAACAAACAAACAAAAAAAACAGGCCGGCGCCGCGGCTCAATAGGCTAATCCTCCACCTAGCGGCGCCAGCACACTGGGTTCTAGTCCCGGTCGGGGCACCGGATTCTTTTCCGGTTGCCCCTCTTCCAGGCCAGCTCTCTGCTGTGGCCTGGGAAGGCAGTGGAGGATGGCCCAGGTGCTTGGGCCCTGCACCCCATGGGAGACCAGGAGAAGCACCTGGCTCCTGCCTTCGGATCAACGCGGTGTGCCGGCCACAGTGTGCCATCCGTGGTGGCCATTGGAGGGTGAACCAACGGCAAAAGGAAGACCTTTCTCTCTGTCTCTCTCTCTCACTATCCACTCTGCCTGTCAAAAATAAATAAATAAATAAAATAAAACAGGATCCAGGAACTCCATCCAGGTCTGCCACAAGAGCAATAGGGGCACAGTACTTTTGCCACTTTCTGCTGCTTTCCCAGGCACATTAGCAAGAAGCTGTATTGGAGGCAGAGCAGCTGGGACTCACTGGCTTTCCTGTATGGGTGCTGGCATTGCAAATATTGGCGTAACCCATTGCATCACAACTCTGGCTACATGTTCAGATTATCTTTATCTTTTTTTTTTTAAAGATTTATTTATTTACTTGAAAGAGTTAGAGAAGGAGAGGCAGAGAGAGAGAGAGAGAGAGAGAGCGACTTCCATCCACTGGTTTACTTCCCAATTGGCCGCATGACTGGAGCTGGTCTGATCTGAATCCAGGAGCCAGGAGATTCTTCTAGGTCTCCCACACAGGTGCAAGGTTCCAAGGACTTGGGCCTTCTTCTGCTGCTTCCCCAGGCCATATCAGAGAGCTGGATCAGAAATGTAGCAGCCAGGACTCGAACTGGCACCCATATGGGATGCTGGCACTGCAGGCAGTGGCTATTCACACTATGCCACAGTGCCAGCCCTTCACATTATCTTTTAAAGGAGTTTTACTATTAGATGTAACCAATAAAAGTTTTCTAGGTAGATGAAGGATCCAAGGGATTAGAACAGGGTCAGGTTGGATGGGTTTCCACTTGGGAAGAGATAAAAAGGCAATGTAAGTTTTGTCCAGAGTTTTGCTAACAACAACACTTAGTTGAGGTTGAAATTATGCTAATGAAATCCAAACCAGAAATGGGATTCTAAGTAAAGGAATAAGTGGAAATTAGAAGTCAATAAAAGGGATGGTGTTGTGGTACAAAGGGTTAAGTTACCACCAGTGACACGGGCATCCCACATGAAACTACACACTCTCCCTTGTCATACTCTTGGACCATGATTGATAAGTATAGCGTTTATTCTTTAGACATCAGTAAGGGTCCATCTTCTTATTTCTTTAGGTGTTTTATACTAAACATACATATATGTTATCAAGTATTCTAGATAATTTATCACTGCACTGTCAGTGGATGTGGTTCACCTGATTGGCACAGACTCACTCACTGACAAGAGTTTCTTTTCACTGAGTTTAAGTACTGTCTACTCTACTTCTGATCCAGATCCCTGCTCATGCATCTGGAGATGCATTGGAAGATGGCCAAAGTGCTTGGGTCCATGCCACTCAAGTGGGAGGCCTGGAAGGAGTTATAGGCTCCTGACTTTGATTTGGGCCAGCCGTGGTCATTGTGGCTACTTGGGGACTGAATGAATGGATGAAAGATCTCTCTCTCTCTCTCTCTCTCTCTGTGTGTGTGTGTGTATGTATGTGTTTCTTCCTTCCTCTCTGTAACTTTTTCAAATAAATAATAGATCTGCTTTTAAAAAAGAAGTCAATAAAAGGGTCAAATGTCTGACAGACATTTAGAAGACTGAAGAAACAATGGGGACAGAGAAACCAAAAGGGATATGAAGTACAAGGCAGTTTCAGCCAATAGACTTCAAGTATGTGTTGGTTGAGGTTGATGCACTTGGAGTATTTCAGACATGCAGAATTGACACTGGATTCTTTGGTTGGAAACTTGTGTTGAAGTTTAATCACTCTGATGAAGTATTAAGAGGGTGGAAACTGAATCACACTAGGGTTTTTAGAGGTGGGGCTCTTGGGAGATGATTAGGAAATACATGAGTTCATCAGGGTGAGGCCCCATGATTGAATACTGGTGCTTTATAAGAAAAGAGACCAGAAGACAGACAGACCCATATACACAGAGGCACATACAGACACACACACTCACTCACTCACTCACTCTCTGACCTTACCATGTGCTGCCCTGTATCGCTTCAGGACTCTGCCAGCAAAAAGCCATCACCAGATGTAGATCTTTGAGCCAAAATAAACCACTTTTCCTTTAACTTATCCAGACTCTGGGATTGTGTTATTGGAAATAGAGAGTACACTCATAGTCTGGACTTGGCAATATGAGGTGAATTAAAAAAGTTCATGGAAGATGGAATTAAAAGATGAGGTTATTTTTGGTGCAAAACATCTGAAATCTGTGCAGTTCTTTTTCATAATACATATTTTCTATAAATGTTCTGAAGACCTTTCATGACCAAAGCTTATTTGGTTTTCACAGTCTATCAGATATTGTCTTTAGCTTTTCATGGATTCTCTCATTTAATCTCCATGATAATGTTAACAGGTGCTGTTATTGCTCCCATTTTCAGGTGAGAACACTAAGACTTAGATGAGTGGTCACATGACTTTCCCAAGATGGCCCTTTTGCCAGCTGTGGAGCTAAAATCTGAGTTCTGTCATTCCAGCACTCTGTTCTACTGGAGTTTCTCATGCTGTGACTGTGGTGTAGGGAAAAATATACCTCATTCTTTGAATTTATATTTTTCTGATTTCTACCTTTGTTTAATATTTGAATAAGACACTTTAACATATAAGTACTGAGACATGGAAGATAGGATCATTTACACATTTAAGCAATGTACTCATAGACAAAGGGATGAACATATTCTAAATTAGTTTTAAGACAGCGTGTAACTGAATGAAAAACATTTAATTTTTATATTCAAGAATGTTTGAATAACACCGACTCTTCCTAGATTATAGCTATATAATTATTGTAAATATTTTATCTTTATAGATAAAAAGAGACAGTAATGACATTAAAATTTTTATTTACTTTTTATTTTCATTTTATTTGAAAGGGGGAGAGAGAGAGAGAGCAAGTCATCTTCCATCCACTGGTTCACTCTCCAAATGTTCACAATAGTCAGGACTGGTGCAGGAGCCTGGATCTTGATCTGAGTTTCCTACATGTATGGCAGGGACCCAAGTACTTAAACCATCATTTTCTGTCTCCCAAAGCATGCATCAGCAGGAAGCTATATCAGAAGTGGAGTAGTTAGAATTGAAACCAGGCATCCCAAGCAGCAAATTAACTGCTGCACCAAATGCTTGTTCCAGTTATGACTTATTATTTCACTGTGTTGGCTGCATTGTGCATGGAGCCAGGTATCTTAAAATATGACTATTATATAGTTGAGAACAGATTGTCTTTAGGGTGAGCTTGGGAATGGAATTAAGCCCAGGTTGTGGATATTCCATATTTTTAGTCCTTTTTTTCAACAAAAATTCTGAGAAAAATGCTTCAATGACTTGGATATTTGGCTTTGAAATGCTTTATGAATTTATTTTTCTTTTTATCAAGAGATTGTCTTTATGACACCTTGGTGCTTAGACTAATGAGTTAGTCAGCTTTTCATTACTATTATGAAACAGTTGACAAAGGCTAGTTATGAAGGAAAGAGGTTTATTTTGGAAGTTCACAGTCTAAGATCAGCTTGTCTTATTGGTTTGGCATCTGGGGGTGGCATTTGTGTTGACTGAGTCCTAAGGCAGTACATAGCATCACATGGCAAGAGACAGGAGCTGCATGTATCTGAGTCTGTTGGTTTCTTATACAGCCACAAGGATTTAATCATGGGGGCTCCACTCTAATGACTCAATGAAATCCAGTCACATCCCAAAGACTCTACCTTATAACGCCATAATTGTATTAAGGGTCTACCCTCCCAGTACCATTGTTAACATAAGACTTTGGGGAACCAAACCTTTAACATGTGGACCTTGGGGAGACATTCAAATCCAAACTAGTCTAAACCATGACAGCTAACATGGAAACAACTTGTCGTTTCAGCTTCTATTTGTGAAGAGGTGGAAGTTGTCATTCCAATCCTTCTAACAAGGAAAAGCTGGACATACTTGAAAACTAGTGATGTTTCCTGGACTTCTTTAAACATTTCTTGCAGAGAAGGTCTGGTAGTGACAAATTTCCTTAGTTATTGTTGGCTTGAAAAAGTGTTTTTACCCTTTAGAAAGATAATTTTGCTGAATATAATATTCTGGATTAATCAGATATTTGATCAATACTTTAAATATTTCAGTCCACTCTCTTATTTCTTGAATGGTTTCTGATTAGAAGTCAGTGTAATTCTCTTTTTAAGATTATTTTTTGGGGGGCTGGCACTGTAGCACAGCGGGTTAACGCCCTGGCCTGAAGCACCGGCATCCCATATGGGCGCTGGTTCTAGTCCTGGCTGTTCCTCTTCCTATCTAGCTCTCTGCTATGGCCTGGGAAAGTAGTTGAAGATGGCCCAAATCCTTGGGCCCCTGCACCCACGTGGGAGACCAGGAAGAAGCTCCTGGCTCCTGGCTTCGGATTGGCGCAGCTCCAGCCGTTGTGGCCATCTGGGGAGTGAACCAGCAGATGGAAGTCCTCTCTTTCTGTCTCTACCTCTCTCTGTAACTCTGTCTTTCAAATAAATTTTATTTATTTATTTATTTATTTTATTTTATTATTTATTTATTTTATTTCAAATAAATTTTATTTATTTGAAAGACAGAGTAACAGAGGAAGAGGGAAAGACAGAGAGAAAGAGAGAGACAGAGAGAGCACTCTTCATTCCATTTGCTGGTTTACTCCCATATGGCTGCAATAGCCATATATGGGCCAAGGGGTAGCCAGGAGCCAGCAACTCCCTCCAGGTCTCCCACATGGGTGACAGGGGCTCAAGTACCTGGACCATCTTTTGCTGCTTTCCCAAGTGCATTAGTAGGAAGCTGGATCAGTACTGAATCAACACTATGCTATGGAGATGATGGCACCTGGGTCCTGGCTTCAGAGCAGTGCGGTGCGCCGGCCGGAGGGTGAACCAATGGTAAAGGAAGATCTTTCTCTCTCTCTCTCTCTCTCTCTCTCTCACTCACTCTCACTCTCTCTCACTGTCCACTCTGCCTGTCAAAAAAAAAAAAAAAAAAAAGAGTGTCAATTTGTTAAGTCAACAACAGGAGTCACTGTGCACTTACTTCTCATGTAGGATCTCTGTCCTTAATGTATTGTACAATGTGAGTTAATGTTAAAACTAGTACTCAAAAAGTACTTTACACTTTGTGTTTCTGTGTGGGTGCAAACTGTTGAAATCTTTACTTAATATAAAGGGAAGTTATGGAGGGGGGGGAAAGCCAGTGTAATACAAAAGCTGTACTTTGGAAATTTATATTTATTAAATAAAAGTTAAAAAATAAAAAAATAAAAAAATACATACCTAAAAAAAGAGAATTACTTGACTTAAAGACAGAAACACTGTATTAAGGTGGTTATCAGCATATGGATGTTTGAAAGGAATGCCAGCAACATCACAAGGGCCCTGGAGAGAGGAATTTGGACCACACCAGTCATGCAGTACCTACACCACACATGAAGGGGCATGGCGTCATTTGAGAGGGGACTTAAGTTAGTTAAGAATGTGGAGTTACCTGTCATTATCCATGTGGGATTGATTCCAGCCCCTTAATTGATTCCTTGCCACTTAATCCAAAATTCATAGATATTCAACTCTTCCAAGTTAAAGGCATAGTATGAGTGTACTTCAAAACGTTCTTGGGAAATAGAATTAAAAGATAAGTTTATCTTGGTAGAAAAACTTTTTGAAATTTATGCATAGGAGTGGTCTTCTAAAAGTTCATGAATAATGCATGCCATACTGTGGGAGCCTCAAGTCCATGAGGGCTCATGCAAAGTGTTCATTAATTCCACAGAAACCCTCCAAAGTCCAGCTGGTAGTGACGTGGGTTAATTCTACTTACAGAGGTGATGGGTGGTGACCGTTTGGTCAGTAATTTGCGCCCCCTGTCCAGAGTGCAAAGAGTTGGGTAGAAAATAAGCACATTTGGCTTATGGTCAAAGCAGCCAGGCATTTTTCCCTGGTCTTCTGCAAGACTATCAACTCAAGGACACAGTCTGCAGCTGTATTTGGCTTCCATTTACCCTCCCTACCAGATTCTACTTAAGATGTTTGCCCTGGAAGGGGTAGAGGGAAGGCATACCCCTAGAAGTTACCCCAGGCAAGAAGTGTTCTTTCTTGTGGGGGAAGGGCAGTGTGGTGAGCCTTTACAGTGCATGTTATGAAGAAATATGCAGGGACTTCAAAAAGTTTTTGCACCAAAATTAACTTGTCTCTTAACTCCATTTTCCATGAGCTTCTATTTGAATACAACTAATAAACATCCTCCCATGCACTTTCAATTGTCCATAAATTAGTTACAGTATCTGTTACAGTGTAAATGCTATGTAAGCAGTTGTTACACTGTATTGTTATTATTATTTTTAAAAGATTTTATTTATTTATTTGCAAGGTAGAATTACAGACAGTGAGAGGAAGGGACAGAGAGAAAAGTCTCCCCTCCATTGGCCGCAATGGCTGGAGCCACGCCGATCTGAAGCCAGGAGCCAGGTGCTTCTTCCCAGTCTCTCACATGGGTGCAGGGGCCCAAGCACTTTGGCCATCTTTCACTGCTTTCCCAGGCCACAGCAGTGAGCTGGATTGGAAGAGGAGCATCTGGGACTAGAACTGGCGACCATATGGGATGCCAGTGCCGCAGGTGGAGGATTAACCTACTGTGCCACTGTATTATTGAAGGAATAATAACAAGAAAAATAGTACGTATATGTTAAGTACAAAAGAAATTTTTTTAAAATAGTTTTGGTCCACAGATGGTTTAATTTATGGGAGTGGAACACACAGGTCTGGAGACCTGATGGTGTATGGTATTCTCTAGGGCAACCACTGAAACATTTGTATCCTAAAGTTTTTTTGAGATACTATGAGAGAAGATAAAATTAAATTTTATAAAAATTGGTCAATTGAAACTGGAGAAGGAAAGAAAAGAGGGACCAAAAACAAACAAAATGATGCCACTAATAATTAACAGTTACAAACATAGCAGATGTTAATCCAACTGTATCAATAATTTAAATGTAGATGACTTCAATACCAATAAGATTATGGTTACAAGCATGGTAGATATTAATCCAACTATATGAATAATCCACTTAAAATGTAGATGATTTTAATACACCAATAAGAAAATAGATTTTCAGAGTGGTGAGTGTATTTAAAAAAAAAGATTTAATTGTACAAGAATACTTCAAAAGTTTCATGCAAAGTAGAATTAAAAGAGGTTTATATTGGTGCAAAATATTTTTAAATCCATGCATAGTTTTTCATGATATGCATTTCCCAAGACCTTTGGGAGGTACTTTCATATGCTGTTTACAAGTAATCCACTTTATTATTTTTTAAGTTTGTTTTTAAATAATACAAATTTTGTAAGTACAACTTTAGGAATATAGTTATTCTTCCCACCATATCCACTCTCCCACCCACACTTCCACCCGCCTCTCCTCCTCCCCCTTCTCAGTCCCATTCTCTAGTAACATTCATTTTTAATTAACTTTGTACACAGAAAACCAACTCTATACTAAGTAAAGATTTCAACAATTTGCACACACATGCACACACACAAAAAAACTGAGAACTAGTTTTGCAGTTAACTCTCATAATACAACTCATTGAGGACAGAGGTCCTGCGTGGGGAGTAAGTGCACAGTGAGTCCTATTAATTTAACAATTATCACTCTTATGTATGATGTCAGTGATCACCCGAGGCTCTTGACATGAGCTACCTAGGCTATGGAAGCCTTCTGAATCCACAAACTCCGCCAGTATTTAGACAAGGCCATAAGCAAAGTGGAAGTTCTTTCCTCCCTTCAGAGAAAAGTACATCCTTCTTTGATGGCCACTTCTTTCTGCTGGGGTCTCACTCACAGAGATCCTTCATGTAGAACATTTTTTGCCACAGTATGTTGGCTTTCCATGTCTGAAATGCTCTTATGGGCTTTTCAGCCAGACCAGGAAGCCTTGAGGACTGATTCTGAGGTCAGGGTGAGTAATCCACTTCAAATACAAAGACTCAGACAGGTTGAAAGTAAAGAGATTGTGATTCCTATTGAAACAGCTTAGTGAGCAAGTTGTGGAGGCTGGAGGGAGCAACATAGGTGAGGAGGCAGATCCAGCCTGGATTATTTAGCAGTTTTATGTGTGGGAGTGGGGCAGGGATGCAGAGGGTGATTTGTTCTGTAACTTTGCCAGGGGGGTTCTCAGTGCCTGTGCTGTGGGAGCCATAGCTCTTAGGTGTGTTTCTTGGCACAGCAGCATCAGCAGCAACATCACCTGGGAACTTGTCAGAGATGCAGATTCTTGAGCTCTTATCCTAGGTGGGGCTCTGCCAGCTGTGTTTCGCAAGCCTTCCAGTTGATGCTCATGGACACTCAACTTTGAGAACCTCCTTGGCAGAGGATGCCTACCAGAGTTTGGCCATGGATCACATTCTCAAGAATAGGTGTTGGTTCCCAGATGCCTACTCCCTGAGTATTGCTGAGTATATAGGGATAAGTTTACCTTCCTGGTCCAACCAAAACCTCCTGGCAAGCCAGGGCCATGTCACACTTATCTGTAAACCTTTTTAGGTCTCACTTCTTAAGGGTTGGTGTTATCAGTTGTCACCTGGCACAACTCCAGACTTGATGGAATCAGTATACATTTTAATATGATCCCCTGTGTATGTTTAGCAAAATCTAACTGAGCAATTGGATAGTGAATGTGCTCATCAAAAAGAACAAGTCTTGAACACTGAGCTAAGAAAATATACATGATTGCTTTTGTCTATATCAAAGATGTCCTTGACTGGGGTTCAGGACCACATGGGGATACCTGGAAGGACCATGATACTTCCTGGGAAAGATTGCCAAAGGGTGTTTCCTTCTAAAGAAGATGGAACCAGACAGAGCCAAGGAATTGTGGTTGGCAGGACTTTGAAGTATTTATCACTCAGTTGGCATCCAAATCCTTCCTCCTTGGATTTCATGGAAGTAGTGAGAATCCCCAGAGAACAGGTGTGTGGTAGATAAAAACTGACAATGGTATTTCTCTAAGATGGTGGGGCACGAACTACATGGAGTTAACACTCCTACAACAGAGAATATGGAAAAAGGACAGAGCCTACTCTGCAGTATTGATATTTTGGGGGCTCCAGGATTCCACACCCTGGCCATGTCTGGCAGGGAACCAAGGGGCAATAGCAGCACTCTGATAGAGTTGTAGTGTTCATGAATATAGTTGAGAGATTCCTGGGGACATCAAGAAATACTTAAGGGGCTCTGGAGGGGTATGATGCAGTGAAAAATGAGTTACTTATGCTAATAATGTTACCCCATTATCCCCTACAGGCTGAGTGGCTTCACTAAATCCTATTCCCTTTCAAGAATAGTTTTGTGTTCTTTTTTAATCCTGATCCTTCCTTCAGCCAGCCCTTTAGTTCACACTATGATTTGGATATGGTTTGAGTGTGTCCCTGAGGGTTCATGTGTTAGGGGCTTGGTCCACACTGGTATTAGGAGGCAGTGTGAGACCTTTAAGAGGTGGGGCCTAGTGGGAAGTCATTTTGTTGTCACTGAAGTCAGCACTCTGATGAAACTGATGTATTTCTTGTGGGACCCTGGCTAGTTCTACTGAGTACATTGCTATAGCAGAGCAAGCCTGACCCTCCCTGTGATCTGGCTTCCTGTCTCACCATCTGATCTGTCCCTCTCACATGCATGCCTACCCTAAAGATGCCACCTGCTATGAGGTTCTTACCAGAACTAAGCAGATGCTGGCACCATGCTCTTGAACTTCCAGAACCGTGAGCTAAATAAACCTCTTTTGTCTGTAATGTACTGAACCTTGGGTATTTTCATTATAGTAACAGAAAACAGACTAAATCAGTTGGCCTGCAGAAACATCTGTAACTCATGCAACACAAAGCCTAGGGAGCAATAGTATCTAGGATAATTTTCTTTGCCCTTTGATTTGCTCTGTTTTTCTACTTGATTTTCTTTGTTTTGGGGAATATGAATTTCATTAATACCTCTTTGAAGTGAATGATGTAGATCAGTGTATTTGTTCAGTTCTTTGTGCCTTTCAGTTTCATGCTCCTTGAATGACAGAGCTTGCAATCCGTTGAAGACCACATCACCCAAGTTCTCACCTTTTATCTCGTACTTCACAAGATTCCCCCTAAGAATACCACATTTGCTTTTCAGGACTTTGGTTGTGTGCTTTATTTCCTCTATGGAAAGACCCAGGGAAAGTTTAAATTACAGTTAATTGATAGAGGCCAAAGAGGAAGACAGAAAATTTAATTAGTTTCTCTGCAAAGTAATGTGTATTAATCTGACTTTCCACACTAGAGACTAACATATCTTAACTTAAGGTGCACACAAAATGTTCTGTTTAAACATACAGGATCTGAGTCATTCTCCCAGCTTATTTTCTGTCTAGACAAAGAGGAGAATCAAATCCCTTTTTAAATTATAAAGTTCTCTGTGATTAGAGATCATAGTTGTCTCCTGAGGCACGACACGAACTTCATAAATAGTTAACAACTGTTAACACTTGACTATTCAGGCAGCACAGAGCAGACAGTGTTGGCTTCCCCTGCTATGCATCTGCAGCCCGCCTCTGCTTTCAGCTGCAGTGGGTGGTCATTTCCATGCAGCCCACCTGCTACCTCTTGCATTTGAGTCTCACATCTTGCTGTAGGTGTTTCTCCCAAGTGCAAGGAGCTCTCTGAGCCCACGTGCTCAGGCTTGGATGTGTGAGTGTGTTGCTGCCTCTGTTGTAACCAACAACCAGCAGTGAAAGGCTGGAGATGGTGAATAAATGCCCAAGCTCTTGACCTTGGGCTGAGGAGTCTCAGCCTTATTTCTGCCTGGCTCCCTGCTATCACTGGGGTGTGGTTTGAGTTTGTCCCAAGGGTTCATGTGCTGAGAGGTGATGGGCCTTTTTAGAGGTGGAGACTAGCGGGAGATCCTTAGGTCACTGGGGTCATCACTCCTGTTTTATGGTCATAATATCTTAATTTTTATTTCAAGTTCTTGCCCTCATGGAGATAAGAATTCAAAGCAGAGGCGTTAATAGAGTGCACAAGTGAAGGCAGGATTTATTTAAAAGTGAGAGAATGAATGCACTTTCATGCAAGAATGTAGGCAATCCCACACAGAGATAACCATCATGAGTGGGACAGAGAGTGACCTATGAGGAGAGATAGTGGAAGGAGGTCAGAGAGGATCCATAAGCATGATCCAGATGTCAAAAGGAACAAAAAGGGTTTCCACATATATCAGTCCCATTTATGAGGTAGGGAGTGGTACCCTAATTGAATATACAAATGAGGCAGGGTTTAGTGTGCCTGAGGCTGTCTGGGAGTTTCAAGGAGCCTTTATGTGGAACTTAACTTCCACATGGCTATCATGGCATCTCCTTCCTGGTCCCAGATGAGACACAGGTGCATCATTGTAGAGTGGGTACATTGAATTGACAGGTGAAAGGGTGGAGTTACAGTGCATGGCTATGCAAAAGTTTTGAGAAAATATTCCTGCTCAACTATTCCTACTCAGTATCCCTGACTAGTTCCCCCATATCATCTGGAAGGGATTGAGGTAGTTTTGGGGGGATCCCTGAGTTAGTCCTCAAGAGAGTGAGTTGTGAATTGTGGTCTGGCTTCCTATCTCACCGCATGATGGCTCTCACTTTCCTCTGCTTGCCTTCCTAGCACTGGAGCCCATTTCCCTCCTTATACTGGTCTTGTTTGTTGTTCACTAGAGGGGACAGACAGGAGGGCACTTTTAATGCAGACTTTGCTGCTATTTAGTTAACCCCAAGCCTGTGGCTTGCGATTTCTCCAGTGAGCCTGCTGGATCTAATATCATCCAGTATCCCATGGCCCTTAACTCTGGGATTTGTGGGTAGTCAACTCTATTCCTTTCTGCTCTTGGTGCTCAGAAAGTGGAGTGGGCATTTCCAGTCCCTCTTCTGCTTGCCCAGCAGTCACAGTATTTAGGCAGACACCAATGTGTGTGTTATAAATTTCTCCTCCTCAAGTCCCTGTTCATCCCACAAGCATTATGTGGGACTCTTGACGTCAGGAGAAAGAGATGGTAGTGCCTCCCTTCTGATAGGCAGATAAGGGAAAGAGCTATCTCTCTGCATAAATGTCCTTTTGCTCCTTTCCCCACTTGGTGATCTTTGTGTCCTTCAGTCTCCTGGGAGTGTTGGTGGTTGTGGAAGGCAGTTGTATGTAGCTGCAATGGCCCCATCCAGCAAATCCTGAATTGGTAACTGCTGGTGGATTTTGAATTTATGGGGTCTTTGTCCTGTCTGATCTCAGTCATGGGCTTAAAATCCAGTTCCAGTAAATGAGAACTCATAAAACCCCTCTGTCCTTCCTATTGTGTCCAGGAGGGGCCATGGCTAGAGTTTGAAGGTGTCTCTCGAAAATTCATGTGTTGGAAACTTGGTTCCCAATGCAGCCGTACTGAGAGGTTTTTGGGGGGTGATTGGTTACAAGGGCTCTACTCTCAGGAATGATTAATGCATTGATGGATTACTGGGGTTATCACAGGTGTGGTTTTGTTATTAAGGGCTCATTTGCTCTGTCTTGCTGTGGAGCACTCTCCACCATGTTATAAAGCAGCAGGAAGGCCCTTGTCAGATGTTGTGCAGATAGTGGCACCTGCTCTTGGATGTCCCAGCTTCCAGAGAATGAGCTAAATAAGTCTCTATTCTTTGTAAGTTACTCAGTATGTGGTATTCAGTTACAACAACAGAAAATAGAATAAGTCAGACTCAGCAAATGGACAGGTCCAAGGTCACTGCCTAGGTCAGTAGCTCAACTAGCTGCCCTCAAACCTGAGCCCAGTTTTCTGCCTTTCTTTTCTCATCTAAGTTGTAAAGACTATAGGGCTAAGTTGGTCCAGGGAGAAGCCAGTGTTTCTTTTTGAAATAATAATTTTCGGCTCACTTGGCTAATTCTCCACCTGCGGCACCAGCACCCCGAGTTCTAGTCCTGGTTGGGGCACTGGATTCTGTCCCCGGTTGCTCCTCTTCTAGTCCAGCTCTCTGCTGTGACCCAGGAAGGCAGTGGAGGATCGCCCAAGTGCTTGGGCCCTGCACCCACATGGGAGACCGGGAGGAAGCACCTGGCTCCTGGCTTTGGATTGGCGCAGCGCACCGGCCACAGCATGCTGGCCATAGTGGCCATTTGGTGGGTGAACCAACAGAAAGGAAGACCTTTCTCTCTGTCTGTCTCTCTCTCTCTCACTGTCTAACTCTGCCTGTCAAAAAAAGAGAAATATTAATTTTTGAGGAAAAATGATTGTTTCCTATATTTAAGCAAATGACTGTTTTATGAAATAGGATGTAAAATTTAGAACAATTGAATGAGAAATCATGAGAAAGTTTCTGCTTGTGATGGCTTTTGTGAATTCTGCCATCTGTGTAGGTGATGGGGAGAAGTGAGCCTTCATACTGTTGACTCTCTTCTGTCCCAGTAGTGAGAAAGCAAGAATTTAGAGTATATAATTTAGTGCCTGCCTTAAGGCTAGAAATACCAGTTCAGGTGCTCTTCTGTTTTCTTGGGAGAGCTCAAAAAAGCAAAAAAACTCACTATGTAATGTGCATGTGTGTGTATGTATGTGTGTATTTATAGTAAAAAACTTGGCTGATTAGAGAGATAATATTGAACAAAAGGAATACTATTCTTTTTAAAAACATTTATTTTACTTAAAAAGCAGTGAGAGAGAGAGAGAGAGAGAGAGAGAAAATTTCCTGTGCACTGATTCACTCTCCCAAATCGCTACAGCAGCTAGCAAGGCAGGGCTAAGCTATAGCCAGGGGCCAGAAACTCCACCCATGTCGCCCATCCAGGTCTCCAGGGACCCAAGTACTTGAGCCATCACCTGCTGCCTCCCAGGATATGTATTAGCAGGAAACCGTATTAGCAGGAAGCAGAGGTGGACTTTAACCCAGGCATTCCTATAATGAATTGGAGGTGTCCCAAGTGACAGCTTAATCTGCTGTGCCACAATGTGTGCATTATAAAAGAGATTCTAAAAGCCTTCAGGTCCAGAGATATTCTGTTACGGTGAAGTTTTCTTTTGAAGAGTTCCTGGTATTTTTAATTAATATCTGATGTAATGCATATGTTTTTATACTTTAATAACTAGGAAATAACTGGGGTACAGTGTACCATGTGACTTTTTTGAAAAAGATTTAGTTAAGGCCGGCGCCACAGCTCACTAGGCTAATCCTCCGCCTGTGGTGCTGGTACTCCAGGTTCTAGTTCCGGTTGGGGCGCTGGTTCTGTTCCGGTTGCTCCTCTTCCACTCCAGCTCTCTGCTGTGGCCTGGGAAGGCAGTCGAGCATGGCCCAAGTGCTTGGGCCCTGCACCTGCATGGGAGACCAGGAGGAAGCACCTGGATCCTGGCTTTGGATCGGCGTAGCTCCGGCCATAGCGGCCATTTGGGGGTGAACCAACGGAAGGAAGACCTTTCTCTCTGTCTCTCTCTCTCACTGTCTAACTCTGTCAAAAAAAAAAAAAAAAAAAAAAGAAAAGAAAAAGAAAAAGATTTATTTAATTTATTTAAAAGGCAGGGCTACTGACAGAGAGAGAGATGGAGAGAGAGAGAGAGAGACATAGAGAGAGATCCTCCACTTCATTGGGTGACTCTCCAAATGGCCATAAGCCAGGAGCCTGGAACTTCATCCAGGTCTCCCATGTATATGGCAGGGGTCCAAGCACTTAGGCCTTCTTCTGCTGCTTTTTCTTTCTTTATGAAAAGTATTTATTTATTTTAAAGGCAGAATTAGAGAGAGGCAGAGGCAGAGAGAGAGAGAGAGAGAGGGAGAAATCTTCCATTAGCTGGTTCACTCCCCAAATGGCTGCAACACCCGAAGCTGGGCAGATCTGAAGTCAGGAGCCAAGAGGAGTTTCTTCCCTGTCTTCCATGTGGGTGCAAGGACCCACTTGGGAGACCTGGATGGAGTTCCAGGCTCCTGGTTATGGCCTGGTCCAGGCCTTCCCTGGCCATTGTAGCCATTTGGGGAGTGAACCAGAGGATGGAAGATTTCTCTATCTCCATCTCTGCTTCTCTGTTTGTAACTCTGCCTTTCAAATAAATAAATAAAATCTTAAAAAGGAAAAGCTGGGAAAAATCTGGGCTTCCTTCAAAACACTGATTAAGATTTTTCTGAACCTGTATGTCTCAAACTGCAATTCCTAAGACTTCAAATAAGAATCCTTTTACATTTGCAGTTTCTGAGTTAACATTAACTGGCGCTATTAGTTAACAACTTATCTGCAACACTATAACCCCAATTTGAGATCTTACCTTTCTAATAAGTCAGTCTTAGCAATCTCTGTCTCTTTCCATGCCTTGTTATTACTTTCTTAAGTTTCCTCATCACATGCCATAGCTGTATAGCCAGGGAGCTGGGAGAGGAACTGTCTTTCCCTTTGGAATTCATGATGGGAAAATAGGGTTTACTTCCCAATGATTTTGGAATTACTTCCAAATAAGAATAGTGTACACATTTTGAGTAGACCAAATGGTAGATAAGGCAAAATAGAGATGATACTGTACTCATACAACCATCAAATGAGTAGCTGCTTGCCAAGACTGCCCTTTGTGTTTCATAATTGCTTTTGATTTGTAGCCTAGTATTCTTCTGTAACTTTGTAAAATACTTTGATAGACATTAAGCTTTGATGTCAAGTGATATTGTTTCCACCTGGATGAAAAGCTATTTTCTTCTTGGGAGTTTTATTAGTAATTACATATGTAAATCTATGCATACTTTCTTTTGATACACTCTCCTGGGAAAAATTACACCAAGAAATTATTAACGTACATGAAAACAACAGTTAAAATTCCCAGAGGATAATTGAAGCATTGAATATCTTTACATAATTTAAGGTATCCATTAGTATCACCTGGGGGTGGCAAGGTTGGGGACAGAATATTAAAATAATAATTTATCCTGTTGAGATATTTAAAACATTTGATCAGTAAATGTCTTTATATTATCCTAAAAGAATTGAGGATGTGGGCTATAGAATTTCCAGCTGTTAGATGGACATAAATTCAATCTCTTGGTTCTATCTGGTAGGAGCCTTACTTAATGCAAATTTATAGCCTTTCCTCAGATGAGAATGGGATGCATAAGTTGTCTTTGTCTTCTTGTTTTCAATCAACTACTCAGCATCATTTGCCCTTTGTATGATCTTGCATTGTTTTCAATCTTGCCTCTCATCAGCAGACATCATCAGTGATTTTATTACTCAGCTTTTCATTACTACAGTGAAATACCCAAGACAAGCTACTTAAGAAAGAGAAGTCTATTTAGTTCACAGTTCCAAAGAATCAAGTCTAAGATCAGGCAACCACACTGACTTGGTCTCTTGTGAGGGCAGTGGATGGTGGCAAATCATGGTGGGAATGCATGTGGCAGCAAAGGTCACAAAGTGAGTCGCAGCAGAGAGAGACACTGGGCAGGGACAAAGTAAGCTTAGATTTATTTATTTATTTTTAGAATTTATTTATTTAGCTGAAAGAAGGAGATGCACAAAGAGGGGGTGTTAGATATCTTCCATACTCTGGTTCATGCCCCAAATGCCTGCAATGGCTAGGGCTGGTCCAGGTCCAAGCCAGGGGACAAGAATTCCATCCAGGTCTCCCACATGGATGGCAGGGGCCCAAATACTTGGATAATCATCTGCTATATTTCCAGGGACATTAGCAGAGAGCTGGCTTGGAAGAGGAGTAGCTGGGGCAAGCAGTGGCACCACAGTGCCAGCCCCAAGGATGGCCTTTTATTTTATTTTTTTTTTTAACAACTTTCATCGGAACTACTTTCCAAAAACAAACCCCTAATAACTAAAGACTCCCACTAGGCCTCTCATCCTAAGGGTTTATTCCACTACCTCCCAACAGCACCAATGTGGGGACCAATCCTTCAAACCATAGCAGTGAAAAATCACAATATGATTTCTAATTTAGCCAATATTAGAAGTGAAAATTATCAAAGTAAATTGACTCAGTAAGTATCTGCTGATGAGTATTGAAGTATTGGCATGTCCAATGGGAGACATGGCAAGGTGCCTCATTCTCATGGGAACAGGAAAGACAAGCTGCAAGATGAAGGAATCAAAAAGGAGCTAAAGAATAAAGCTCTCGAGGTTTATAGAGGGGATTATAATGGAGTTCCCTGGAGAGATCAAGGGAGGATTCCAGGGGTAGGTGGCATTTTAATATTAGACTCCTGACACACAGCTAGAGCAGTGGAAGGGATCCTGCATGGAGGAAGCTCCTATACAGGGAAGCCCAGGAGGTACTCAGATTCACCCAGCTTAACTGCTATGTGCTTGAGAGGGTGGAGAGTAGTACCTTAGTGATATTACAACAGAAAACAAGACACTTCAAAGTCTATTAGCGTAGCCTGTAAGAGAAAAATGATGCAGAGTTTGTAGTAAAGGCTGTGTAGAGTAAGAGTCGTTGCCACATGAGATGGTGATTGTTGGCAGCTAGTGCTTTTATGCAGGTCCATGGCTCAATGCAGTGGTCCCAGCTCCACAGTTGGGGCAGCCTCAGTGGACATGAAGTCACATTGGGAGGTGCCCCTGCTCCTGGAGGAACTCCCTGGGGACTAAGAGGGGACCAGTTTTTGCGGACTACACCAGCATGCCTGCTCACCCTCTGGCCTGCCTTTTACTGGTAGCAAGGATATTTGATCAGAACCAAGGCATAGGGCTTTGCAGTTTCAGTTTGCTTATGGTTTTGTGCCAGAATCGTTAGCAGCAGGTCAGAAGCTTAGCAGGTAGATTCCTTCAGTGCTGTGAGTGAACAGGTAGGGGACCGGGGGCAGTCTGTCTGGGTCCGAATGCTGGTTTCACAGCTTAGAATCTGTGTAAGTTTACCAAATTGCTTATTCTCTTAGTATTTCCTTATCTGTAACATAGTAACAACCACACTGTTTCCTCCCAGGGCTTTTATGGATAAGTCAGTTAATGGGTATAAATTGCTTTAAATGGTATCTATTGAGGTGTTTTTAAGAAGATTTATCTGAAAATCATTGGGTCGGGGGAGAATGAAAGAGAGAAAGAGAGAGGGAGGAGAGATCTCATCTGCTGGCTCATTTTTCAAATGCCCACAATGCCAGGAAACATGAGTTCAATCCTGATCTCCCATGTGCGTAGCAGGGACCCAACTACTTGAGCCATCACTTGCTGCCTTGCAGGGTGTGCATTATCAGGGAGCTGGAATTGGTGAAGAGGTCTCAAACTCAGACGATCTGGTATGGGATGTGGATGTCCCAACTAGTTGTTTAACTACTACAGTAGTTGCCAACTGCGTGGGAATGCATTCGGGGTATCATTGGCATTCATATCTTCAAGAGCCAGTTTTCCCTCCCAGAGCAAGAGGGTACCCCTTCAATTCTGGCCTGGGTAGGCACAGCTTACTTCTGGCATCTCTTCCAGGAGCTCCTCAGCGCTCTCTGAGGAGCTGGCTCCATGAAACTGTGGGTAGAATGTTGGCTTCTGGATATGCCTTAGAGACCACCTTGTCCAGTGGTTGCTAATTTTTTTTTCCTGGAGAATAGCAGAATTTCAAAAATTAATAGGTGCTACTGTGGTTTTTTTTTTTTTTTTTGCATTTCTTGGTAGGATGTTAGTAGATGATGATGGCTACCAATAATTAATGTTGTCTGAAAAAATGTTTCTAATACAACTTTCTCATCATAGAAGAAAAAAGCAGTTTTAGAAAGGGGAACAGTTTACCTGGGATAGCCAGTAAGTGATAGAGGTGAGAGAGGACCACTTGTTTTTCATTTCTGTATCATTTTTACTGTGTTAAACGTGGCAGTGTTCTTTGGTCTTCTAAGTTATTAACATATTATAATTTATTTAATTATTCTCTTACTTTTATCTGTCTTGATAATACCAAAACTTTATGGTCTCGTTCTGTATATGCTGATATCAATTTTTGATGTTGACGTCATAAAAGGGAAAAGGAAGTTGCTAGAAGTTCTAAGTTCTTGATATTTCCAAATATCTTCAGTGATGAGCATTTTTTTTTAAAGAAAGTGTTGAAATAGGGCAGAGTATCTTCCTTTCCATCAAGAAAATGTCAACAGTTTACAGAATCTTAGCCTTCTGGCATTCCCCAGAGATCCCTGAAAGTTATTCACAGTGATTTGCATATAGCACAGGACCTTACATATACACCCTGTAGTACATGTTTCCCAAAGCATGCTGTACTTATCAGTGCTATGTGAGATGATCTTAATCAGCATAAAGATCATATCTTTTACTTTAATAGTGGATATAAGTAGGTGTTTATTTTAATGTATATAATTAGAGGAGAGTACTTGAAAATGTTCATAAAAAAGGGAATTAAGAGATAACTTTATGGTGGTACAAAATTTTTTGAAATCATATATATGAGTGGTCTTCTAAAAGTTCATGTAAAATACTCTGAAAAACTATGCATGGATTTCAAAAATTTTTGCGGCAAAGTAAACATCTTTTAATTCTGTTTCCATGAACTTTTTAAAGAACCTCATATCATAAAACTATAACTAGCACAACAAACTCACAAAATTTTATTGCTTAGAATGGAGCTAAGTAAAAATGCAAGTTGATGTAAAGAAAAATATTAAATAAATAATGGTATAAGTGGCACTCAATTCAGCAAAAATTTAACAGTTTTAACTAGTAGTACACTCACACACAGTTGTAGTGTGGAGGACATGCATCAGAGGCCACATGTACCATGTAAATTGAACAGTAGTAACCCAAAACTTGAGTGTTCAACAATGGAACCCACAGTCCTCTGCCATAAATTTCCCCATGGTCAGGTTTTAGATAACTAGGAACCACTCCTATAGTTCAGAGTACACTGAAGTTATTGAAACTGTCCAATCTTATTTTTTAAGATTTATTTATATTACTTGAAAGAGTTACAGAGAGAGAAAGGGAGAGGGAGAAGAAAAGAGAGAGATATTCCATCTGCTGATTCACTTCCCAGATGGCAGCAACAGGAGCCAGGAACTCAATCCAGATCTTCCACATGGGTGCAGGGACTCAAACACTTGGAACGTCTTCTGCTGCTTTTCCCAGTCCTTTAGCAGGGAACTGGATTGGAAGTGGAGCAGCCAGGACTCCTTACCCACTAGGCCACAATGCTGGCCCCAGAACCATCCAATCTTTAGCTTACCCAACATATCCACCCTGATTCACCCCTTCCTTCCTGTGAAAATCCCAATAAAGGATTCTCTCCCTTCCCCTCTGCCTCTTGCTTAGTCTTGGTGCCCCCCCCCCCCCCCCCCCCGGCCGCCTTGGCCCAGCTTGGAGTGCCCTACCTCATGTCTCTAGGGATCTGGGAGTATAAACTTCTTTCTTTGTGACAGTCATTTCCATGTCTGTGTATCTTATCATACTTAACTGGAATAAATCATTTTGACACATCAAGGCATTACTTAGTAAGGAGTGAGAAACCACTGTAACAACACATAAGGAGAACAGGTTTCCCTTTTCCTATAGTGCTGTGGCAGAGCATCAAGGAAGGAATACACCTTGATGAAGTTGTCCCTCATGAGGGCAGAGCTCCTGATCTAATTGGAGAGGGCATGGTCCATGGCCCACAGGGTGGTAGAGAAGATTCCCAAGATGGGGTACCTCTGGACTTGCTAGGATTCTACCCATCTAGGTTGCCAGGGGAAGTTGTTCTCAGAGATGCGTTTTGCCACGTAACTTGCTAGGGAGCTACTTGTGAGATTATTGCTACTGAATTCATGGGGTGGACATGGTAGTGAGACAGTCCTTGAATTGCTGGCTGCTGCCCCAGAGGAGAAAGTATAGAAGAGTACAGATGTTCCTTAATTATAACGGGATTATGTCCTGATTAAACCCGTCACAAATGGAAAATGTTTTAGGTATAAAATGCATTTAATGTATCTAACCCACAGTTTGGTAAAATCATCTAACACAAAGCATATTTTATAGGGAAGTGTTGACTATCATATAATTTATTGAATACTGTATTGAAAGTAAAAAACAATGTTGTATGGGCATCATGCAGTTTCTACTGAATGCAAATTGCTTTTTATACCATTGTAAAGTAAAAAATTATTTCTTCAAACCACTGTAAATTAGGGCCATTTGTGCACTGGAATAAGAGCCACTTACTTGTTCCTCCAAGGTCTCCCCCAACCTCAACACCTTCCACTGATTAAGTCTAGCCTTGTGCTTGTTGACAAGGGGGAGATGTCCTGCATCCCAAAAGGTCATTGAAGTGTAGATTTGGAGCTGAGGGGCAGATATAACAAGCTCTGTTCCTACTTAATTGAGGGTCACTTCTAGAATTTTAATTCATGAGCACTTTTGGCCCTGCCTTGCTAAGGCCAGTAATACTCTTGTGTGTGGTGGAATGAGAAGGCCATGCCAAGATGGCCACTGACAAGCGAGCATCAGTTACTTAGGAATGGCTTCAGAAACCACCTGGCAATGGAGCCTGCCTGGCAACAGGCTGTGATTGGTTAGGGCATAAACCGCCCCATTGACCAGATTGGCTGCCTCGGCTATATAAGCTGCTGTACCAACTGAAATAAATGAGCCTGTGGGCTGCTTGGTTCTGGCCTGCTTTCACCCAACTCCTGGGGTCTGTGTGGTGACTCCATGCCTCTTGCCCCCACCGTGCTCCTCCTCTCAGAATGAATCCACAGCAACATCAGGTGCCCAACGTGACTGAGAGAGAGACAGCATGTTGGACTTGGCAAGGTCCTCCCTTGATTTTGGCAAGTAGGCTCCTCAGTGTTTTGTTTGCTGTTTGGTTCTGTGAGGGTGAGCACAGAACTCCCTCCTACACCCCTTTCCTTGTCCTTGTCCTTGGTAGAAGTGACCCCAGGTTAGGCACACATGGCCCAGAAGTGTAATGCTGCTTCTCGGCTCCTCCTTTTACTTTCTTTCACCCTGCAAATTCACATAAGGGACTGATAATCCCAGAATTCAGAACCAAGTCAAATTCCCTCACTCGAGAGAGGTGACGCTCTGGAGACACCGTGTGGGCATATGGCCTTGACCTAACGAATCAAGGAAGTCCCCCACTAAGCACAGGACATATTTAAGATCTGATAACACCACTGTGCTCGTCTAATGTAGGGAACCCCCTGCATAATGCCATCAGCCACTGAGGTGCTGGGATTTGCTTTGTTATGGCAGCAGTGCTGTGGGTGTCTTTCCTTTCGCTGGAGTTGGTGTGGCACGCTGCTCTTAAGCACTTAAACATGGGAAAGATACCCCCCTCTCAGAAGCCCACACAGATTACCAAACATAATGCATCTGTGAGTGATAAGAGCCTGTCACTCCAGGCCACTGCCTCACAGGCAACAGTTGATGACTTACGGAGAGAGAGCTCCAAAAGTGAAAATGACATGACAGCAGACAATGCAGCAGTGCCTAGTTAGCCACCCCCCAAATATCCGTGGGATGAACTTAGATGACCTTGATGCAATAACCCATGTGAGGTCATCCCATTGCACCCAGTGAAGGTCCCCATGTTTGTGACAGTCCCCGGGCACCCCAGGCTCTCAGGGCAGCCACTAGACCCCATTCCACCTGCATGTTTGCCGTTAATGTCTGAGTAGATGCAAAATTCAGGCCCTGGATTCCAACGCCTGTAAAAAGGCTTCTGCTAACCAAGTGCCGAGGATATGCTTGTGTCTTTCCAGAGAATGCGGGACAGCCCATTTGGGTACCAGCCAGAAACATCAAGCCTGCAACTGACAGTCAACCAGAACCAGCTGAGTAAGACTGAGAGTCCGCCTTGTTAGCGGACGCATCTGCCCTATCATCCTGCCCTGAGGAACTGCCCATAGCCACATCCATTAATGCTTTATACCCCACTAGCTCTGGTCAGCCACTCAAACAGCCAACAGCCTGCAAGTGGTCACACCATTCCTGAATATCATTGTTCCTCATTCCTACCCCCATCTGAGCAAGCATTCCTGTGGTCTCCCGTTTTGAGGGCTGGTTAGTCAACGACGGGTAAGATCCCTTGGGGGACAACCTAAGACAGGCACAGCCGTGTGAGGAGACCTCATGGAAATGGGGTCAACAATGGTATGGCCAAGAATCATGCCTCCAATTGCTCAAAAATAAACAAAAAGGGGGAAATGTAGTGGAATGAGAAGGCCATGCCAAGATGGCCACTGGCAAGTGAGCATCAGTTCTCAGGAATGGCTTTGGAAACCTGGGAAACCACCTGGCAATGAAGCCTGCCTGACATCACAGGCTGTGATTGGTTAGGGCATAAACTGCCCCTTGACGAGATCAGCTGCCTTGGCTATATAAGCTGCTGTGCCAACTGAAATAAACGAGTCTGTGGGCTGCTCGCCTCTGGTCTGCTTTCACCCAACTCCCAGGGTCTGTGTGGTGACTCCGTGCCTCTTGCCCCTACCGTGCTCCTCCTCTCAGAATTAATCCACAGCAACACTTGTGGTCAGAGAAAGCCCTCAATTCGTTGTCTTGTGACAAGTAACCCTCAGCTTATATTGAAAGGAGGTTGCCCTAGTGTTGTCTGTCAATAGATCTGCCCCCTTGGACACACACTAATGATATTAGGAAAATATGAGATGCATCTGCTGAGATAGGAGATTTATTATTATAGGCCTGCAAAGAGACATGTAAATGACAACAAAACCCAAATCCTTATTCAGAAAGGTATTTGGGAATTTATGGAGTCAGGGTAAATGGGGTATAACTGGATGAAACTAAGTGGTGGACTATGATACATGTAGGGGAAAGGGAATGTCTGATGAGCATGCATGTTAACAAATCATGTCTGTACACGTATAGCATATTCAAAGACGGTCCGTGAAAGATCACAGAGGTGTGTCACTTAACCTTAAAATGACTCTGGTCAGTCTGAGTTGATTTGTTCACGCTAGAGTTACAGGTCTGGCTGCAGCCAGTTTTGTCCCATTTTAGCAGTGACTATAAGCAGACAACTCAGCAGATGTTTTTAAGCAAAAACAACCATTATGGAATAGTATGTTACTATGCAACAGGCAAGAGTGACTAGTATGGGCAGGTAGTATGTTAGGCAGCTGAGAGGAACTTGCTGTTAAGCAAAGGATGTGGGATTTTATAGTCCATGGGTTCACTAGGGTGTGTCTGCAGCACCCCAGGACCCACAACACTGTACTTTTCAAACATGGTGTGTACTTGCTTTTTTTTTTTTCAGATTTATTTATTTATTTGAAAGAGTTACACAGAGAGAGAAGGAGAGGCAGTGAGAGAGAGAGAGAGGTCTTCTATCTGCTGGTTCTCTCCTCAATTGACTGCAATGGCCAGAGCTTTGCCAATCTGAAGCCAGGAGCCAGGAACTTCTTCCTAGTCTCCCACGTGGGTGCAGGGGCCCAAGGACTTGGGCCAGCCGGGACTAGAACTGGCACCCACATGGGATGCCAGCACTGCCGTTGGCAGCTTTACCTGCTATACCACAGCGCCGGAGCCTGTACTTACTTTTCTATCTTCCTTATTGTCTGTGTCCCACATAACAGTGTGAGCTTCACAAAGGCAGATTTTTTTTTTCTGATTTATAAGCTGCATCCAACAGTGTCTGGCACATAGTGTAGGGTCAAGTCATCTTGTGTGAATTAATAATGGATTTCCCATGAATCTTGAGGAACATTTGCATGCATAGCTTTGGTGCACCTGGAGTATTGGCTCATGAGCCCTGGAAGTCCACTCCCTAATCTTGATATGGTGAATATAGGGACATCCATAGCAACCCACAGTCCCTTTCAGAATAACCATGCATGACATGGCCAGCTTTACAAGGCTCAGACGAACACAGTCTTTTTACTTCTAGACAGCCAACACAAGACTCAAGGTGGTTCATTTTTCATGGGTAATTGCAAGCCCTAGCAACTGCATTGGCCCAAGCTTGCTGGGCATATTTCATTACACTGGAAGGTGCCTATGAACACTGCTGCCAGAGAAGTCCAGAAGCTTCCTCAAGGGAATTCAGCTCATCTTCTCTGACCAGATTTTTCTCAGCTGTTCAGCTGTGAATATTCAGGAATCTCTACCCATGGACTACTGGAGGTATCCTCAACCATATTCAATCTGTACTCTGGAACATTCTCACCCAGGTATTTTATTTACTAGCACCGTTTTGAGAGAGAGTTTATATTTCAGGATAATTTATTTTACTTTGGAATAAAAGTCTGTATATCTATCAATTTTATCTAGCTTCAAATCATCTGAGATTATAATGTAAAAGGCCAAATATTTATCTTATATGATGTTTTTATGCATCCAGATTTAAAAAAAAATGATATTCAAGGAGCAGAATCTGAGTCAGGATTTGGACTTTGGCATCTAACTATAGGTCCAGGGGTTGCAAGTTAAGACCAATCTAAATTCTGAATTAGGTTTAGTAATAAATTTATAGAATAGCATAGAATTTACCCATAGAATTTATCTCTGAGGCTGAAGTAGGATCTTTAAAAATGATCGAGGGCCTACATACATGATCCAAACTAATCCCAGTAATCAACAATAAGTTTGGAAGCAATATCAATGCCAGATAGATCAGTGGGGTTTGCCATGAAACAGGGTCAATCAAGTGTGACAGGTGTTAATCCAAGCCATACCTCAAGCCTGAGAGGTTCTATGTGAGATGGGAGATGGTCAACCTGTAAGAAGCTAGCAGGCAAAGTGAGAGCCTGTGATGGTTGAGCAGAGGGCCCGGCACTTAGGAATCAAGTCTGCAGGAGAGCATGCCCGGGTGCACACAGCAGCACCAGGAGGGGTTTTCCCTTTACCTCCTTCAGATTTAGGCACCAGACACTGGGCAAGTGAGACATGCAGGGCCTGGCTGCTGCTGACCTCAGCAATATGCTGTCTTGAGAGCAGACAGTTAATGAGGTGTAGAAGAGCCTCAATTTTCTCATTCACAGTACAGGAATGACAAGAGTAGTAAGCCACAAGTTTGTTGAGAGGGTTAAGAGAGATAATACATGCCAAATGTATGAAAGGGCTTCAAAAAACTCAAAAAGGATTTAAAACATAAATTACTATTAGCCTGGTATTTGGCCCAGTAGTTGAGATGTTCCTTGGGATGCCTGCATCCCATATCAGAGTGCCTGGGTTTGAGTCCTGGCTCTGCTTCTGATTCCAGCTTCCTGCTAATATGCACCTAGGGAAGCAGCAGGTGATGGCTTAAGTACCCTGCCACCCATGTGGGAGCTCTTGGCTTTGGCCTGTTCCAGCCCTGGCTGTTGTGGGGATTTGGAGAGTAAATCAACAAATGGGAGATCATTCTGTTTCTCATTCTGCCTTTCAAATACTTAAAAATAAATAGGTACAAATTTTAAAATGTAAGATTATTTTGGTGCAAAAATGTTGAAGCCCATGCATACAATGTTTTTTTTTTTTTTTAAAGATTTATTTATTTATTTTTGACAGGCAGAGTGGACAGTGAGAGAGAGACAGATAGAAAGGTCTTCCTTTGCGGTTGGTTCACCCTTCAATGGCGGCTGCGCTGCGGCCGGCGCACTGCGCTGATCTGATGGCAGGAGCCAGGTACTTATCCTGGTCTCCCATGGGGTGCAGGGCCCAAACACTGGGGCCATCCTCCACTGCACTCCCTGGCCACAGCAGAGAGCTGGCCTGGAAGAGGGGCAACCGGGACAGAATCCGGCGCCCTGACCGGGACTAGAACCCGGTGTGCCGGCGCCGCAAGGCAGAGGATTAGCCTAGTGAGCCGCGGCACCGGCCAAGTTTTTAAAAATTTGTGGAAAATGTCCACTATTAAAAAAATGCATGGGCTTCAACATTTTTGCACCAAAACAAACTCATTTTTAAAAAATGTTGATACTTGTCAGATGTTATTTTTTTCATTATTAGTGAATAAGTGTAATGTGATTTGATGAGGCAGGTTCTGAAGGCTGTGTCTTTCCATTTAAATTTTTTTCAATCCAGAAGCCACTGAGATTTCTGGAACATCTTAAGAGCAGTGCCACAGACACAAGCAAGTGCATTGGATTAGGAGCCAGTGGTGTTCTTGTTTGGAGAAGATGGAGAACATAAATTGATTCAATAAAAATATGTATTTTTTGTTTTTTTTTTGGGGGGGGGAGAAAGAGAGAGAAAGAGAGAATCTGTGATCTGCTGGTTCACTCCTCAAATGCCTGCAACAGCCAAGTCAAAGCCAGGAGCCAGGAACTCCATCCTGCTCTCCCACACGTGTGGCAGGGGGTCAAGTACTTGGGCCATCTTTCACTGCTTTCCCAGGTACATTAATAGCCTCGGATATGGAATGCTGGCTTTGCAGGTGGCAGTTTAACCTGTTGTGCTGCAACACAGGCTGGGCACACTAGTCTTTGTAAGTGGCTAGGCTAATACATAGGATTCTGCCAGCCAGGACTGATGGAGTCTGGAGAGTCTGGGTCAGGGGTCGGGAAGACTCAGAAGGCCCAGAACTTGGGGACACCTCTGAGCCAGGTGGGAGGGCTCTGTGAAACTGGCTAGGACCTGAATTTGGGGATTCAGCCTGCACCCTCTTCCTGCAGGCAATGGGCAGTGGGCATCCCAGAAGAGGGGATGCCAGTGCTTTGCAAACTGGCATTTTGCTTTAGGTGATTTTGAGGGTGATTCCTCCCAGCTCCAACAGAACTCTGTGGTGTTCTTCCCAGGATTGGATACACCCACTAAGGCCTTGTGTTTTCTAAGCAACTGAGTCCCATGGATCTAGGAGCTGAGCTGCAAGGAGTAATGGAACAAGCATTTTTGCATTCCAGTCCTCCTCTTCCTCCCCCACTCCCTCCTCCCTCTTCTCCCAACCTCATGCTTCTCCCCCTCCCCCTCCTCCTCTTCTTTTCTAACATTTCTGCAGCTGGAGGAAACAATTTTTTCTCTTTCCTTGTTTGTGCTGTTAACGTACCCTCATCTCACTTTTAAAGTCTGTGTTTGTCTGTGTGGGTTCTTTAACCTTTGGGATGATCGATGGCTTTTCACTGGAAGAGTATCAAAAATGTAACCCACAGAGCACTTTCCAATAGGCATCTCACCAGACAGTGCAAGGCTGTCTGGGAGCAAGAGTGACACGGTGAATTCTCTGTTAATTGGTCACCATTGTTAGCATTTATTTGAGAATGCAGTTTGTGCTACATGCACATTGCTCTCATTTGCATATGGGAAGGACATGGCCCAGAGACAGCACACAAGTTTTCATAGTCCCAAGGATAGTGAGTAAGCAGTGGATCAAGATTTAAACCTGGGCCTTCTGTCATGATGAGAACTCATTAGCATGTCCTGCTGCTGCATCATTTACAAATGTGACTCAAGTATCTCAGCTATACCTGGCCAAGGAGTGTAAATTAACATTGATTGACATTCACCTTGCATTGGCTCACAGCCCTGCCATTTCCATCAAGTACTGTCTCATCTAGTACCAGCTTCTTCCATGACTTCTAGGACCCCCTCAGGATGCTTTCTTGTATCCACGCATCAGCTCTGGTTGTTCTCTGCAGGGATGGTGGGAATTGAAACCACTCCTTGTGGTTGGCGCTGTGGTACAGTGGGTTAACGCCCTGACCTGAAGCACTGGCATCCCATATGGGCACTGGTTCGAGACCTGGCTGCTCCACTTCCCATCCAACTCTCTGCTATGGCCTGGGAAAGCAGTAGAAGATGGCCCAAGTCCTTGGGTCTCTGCATCTGTGTGATCTGTGTGGGAGACCCAGAAGAGGCTCCTGGCTCCTGGCTTCGGACTGGCGCAGTTCCAGCTGTTGTGGCCAACTGAGGAGTGAACCATCAAATGGAAGACCTCTCTCACTCTCTCTGCCTCTCCTCTCTCTGTGTAACTCTGACTTTCAAATAAGTTAAATCTAAAATAAAAAAGAAACACACTCCTTTCCCTTGTACATCCTAATGGCCTATTTTTTTTAACTTTTATTTAATAAATATAAATTTCCAAAGTACAGCTTTTGGATTACACTGGCTTTTTTCCCCCCATAACCTTCCTCCCACCCACAACCCTCCCATCTCCCGCTCCCTCTCCCATCCCATTCACATCAAGATTCATTTTCAATTCTCTTTATATACAGAAGATCAATTTAGTATATACTAAGTAAAGATTTCAACAGTTTGTGCCCACACAGAAACACAAAGTGTAAAGTACTGTTTGAGTACTAGTTACACTGTTAATTCACATAGTACAACACATTAAGGACAGAGATCCTACATGGGGAGTAAGTGCACAGTGACTCTTGTTGTTGACTTAACAAATTGACACTCTTGTTTATGGTGTTAGTAATCACCTGAGGCTCTTGTCATGAGTTGCCTAGGCTATGGAAGCCTTTTGAGTTTGTCAACTCCGATTTTATTTAGACAAGGCCATAGTCAAAGTGGAAGTTCTCTCCTCCCTTCAGAGAAAGGTACCTCCTTCTTTGATGGCCCGTTCTTTCCGCTGGGATCTCACAGAGATCTTTCATTTAGGTCATTTTTTTTTTCTTGCCAGAGTGTCTTGGCTTTCCATGCCTGAAATACTCTCATGGGCTTTTTAGCCCGATCCAAATGCCTTAATGGCTGATTCTGAGGCCAGAGTGCTGTTTAGGACATCTGCCATTCTATGAGTCTGCTGTGTATCCCACTTCCCATGTTGGATCGTTCTCTTCTTTTTAATTCTATCCGTTAGTATTAGCAGACACTAGTCTTGTTTATGTGATCCCTTTGACTCTTAATCCTATGATTATGATCAATTATGAACTGAAACTGATCCCTTTGACTAGTGAGATCCTAATGGCATAATTTTAAATGTCAGCATTCCCACAGCTCAGTGAGTGAAACCACTGTTGGCAAAATGTGGTTGCTTGCATTTCCTTGTTGGAACCCCACACTTACTCCGTCCAGTTGTAGCATAGATTAGTAATATCAACCCCTCCCCCACTTTATAAATGAGGAAGCTGAGCTTCAGAAAAGTGATTCGTTTACGAAACTGTATCTGGTAAAAATCAGATCCTGAATGACAACACACAATGTGGAACCTTGCAGACCCCATTTATGCTTGTTGCTGTATATGTCTAAAGTTCTGACAATTAAA
This sequence comes from Oryctolagus cuniculus, assembly GCF_964237555.1. Classification (NCBI taxonomy): domain Eukaryota; kingdom Metazoa; phylum Chordata; class Mammalia; order Lagomorpha; family Leporidae; genus Oryctolagus; species Oryctolagus cuniculus. The sequence goes on along the minus strand of NC_091446.1, from coordinate 74,406,935 downwards.
ATTAATTCATTTATTCAAAAGTTAGAGTTAGAGAGAAAGAGAGAGAAAGGGACAGAGATCTTCCATCTGTTGGTTCACTCCTGAGTGGCCACAGTGGCTAGGGTGAGCCAGGCTGAAGCCAGGAGCATCATCTGGGTCTTCCATGTGGGAAGGAAAGCACTTGGGCCATCTTCTGCTGCTTTCCCAGGACTTTAGCAGGAAGCTGGATTGAACTAGTGACCTCATGGGATGCCAGTGTTGCAGGTGGCAGCTTTACCTGCCACAACGCCAGCCACTGATGTTTATTTTTTAAATTTTCATTTATTTGCTTATTTAATTTGTTTTGTAATATTTTTTATTTGACAGATAGATAGTGGGAGAGAAAGACAGAAAGGTCTTCCTTCTGTTGGTTCACCCCCCAAATGGCCGCTACAGCCAGAGCTATGCCGATCTGAAGCCAGGAGCTAGGCGCTTTTCCTGGTCTCCCATGTGGGTGCAGGGCCCAAGCACTTGGGCCATCCTCCACTGCCTTCCCGGGCCACAGCAGAGAGCTGGACTAGAAGAGGAGCAACCTGGACTAGAACCAGGCACACATATGGGATGCCGGTGCCGCAGGCAGAGGATTAGCCAAATGAGCCATGGCGCTGGCCCCTATTTGCTTATTTATTTGAAAGGCAAAAACACATAAACACATACAGGGAGAGAGAAGGGGGCGGAGAGAGAGAGAGAGAGAGAAAGAAAGAAAGAGAGACAGAGACTTCTGCTCCATCTGCTAGTTTACTTCCTGAAACTCACAACAGCTGGGGCTGGGCCAGGACAAAGTCAGGAGCCAAGAATTCCATCAGCTTCTTCCTCATGGGAGGTAAGGGCCCAACCACCGGAACCATCACCCTCTGCTTCCCAGGATGTACATTAGCAGGAAGCTAGAATCCATGATGGAAGCTGGGACTCAAAAACCCAGGCACTTTGATATGGGATGTGGATATCCCAAACATCATCTTAAACCACTTTGCCAAAATCCGCCTTGACATTTATTTTTGGCAAAAACATATTTTTTGTGAGGTAGAAAGAACTAACTCATGAAAATTAAAGAACATTCTTCTAAATAACCTTGATTCAAAGAGAAAATAAAATTGATATTTTATTTTTTATAAATTTTATAAATTGGCAGAAAGGTGAACAAAATATATGGGTTAGAGATTTATTGAGAGGAAAACACATTGTTCCTAGGTGCTTTAATAACTAAAAAGGATTGAAAATAAATGAACAAAGTTTCAATGCTGGAAACTAGAAATGAATAGTAAAATATGCTAAGACAAAATAGGAAAGGCTTAATGTTTGTGAAATAAGAATAATAGAAGGGATAAAAGAACTAACAGCTATCCTTCAAAAGACAAAACAGGAAGCTCTGATGTGTATGTGTGTGTGAGGAGAAAGAGATGATATTAGGATGGGACTAGAATTAAAGTGTTGAAAAGTGTTTTTAAGAGACTAAGACAATATTGTAAGCATGTTTAATGTGCAGAAAATGGACATTTCTTCTGTCAAAATATGCATTATTATATTTTATTGAAGAAGATACAAAGAACTTGAAAAAACAACAACATAGGCTAAATCAAATATTATTAACAATCACTATTTAAAAAGTCAGCAGGCTCAGATAGTTTTACCCTTGAAATATACTTAAATCTTAAATAATAAATAATTTATGCAAAAGTGAAACTCTTCTACATATTAGGTTAAGAAAACTGTTTTATAAAGCTAGGTGTGAGCATTTGGCCTAGTGGTTAAGCTGCTGCTTGGCATGCCTACATCCCATATTAGAGTATCCTGGTTCCACTACTGATTTTAGCTTTATGCTAATTAGCACCCTGGGAGCCAGCAGAGGAGGACTCAAATAATTGAGTCTCTACCACTCACCTGGGAGACCCAGATTGAGTTCCTGGCTTTTGTCTTTGGACTAGCCTAGCCCTGGCTGTTGTAGGCATTTGGGGTTAGACCAATAGATGGGAGATTCCTCCTGCTTCTGTCTCTCAAATAAATAATAAAAAATAAATAAATAAAAATTTGAAGAGTTAGTACAAGCATAATGCCAAAAATATAAAAAGATAACAAAAAAAATCGTAAGTTTCATTTAAGAATTTAGATATGGAGGCCAGCGCTGTGGTGTAGTGGGTGAAGTCACCTGCAGTACTGGCATCCTATGTGGGTGCCACTTCGAGTCCTGGCTGCCCCACTTCCGGTCCAGCTCTCTGCTATGGCCTGGGAAGGTAATGGAGAATGACCAGAGTCCTTGGGCCTCTGAACCTACCTGGGAGACCCAGAAGAAAATCCTGGCTTTGGATTGGCACAGCTCCGGCCACTGCGGCCATCTGGGCAGTGGACCAGTGGATGGAGGCCATCCCTCTCTCTCTCTCTTTGCTTCTCTGTAACTCTGCCTTTCAAATAAATAAGTAAATCTTTAAAAAAAAGAATTTAGATATGAAAATTCCAAAGTGAATACTGAATTATAAGTTACTTTGCGCAATACAGTTAAAGAATACTACATGGGGATTTCAAAATGTTCCTGCAAGCTACATATTATGAAAAACAATACATATATTTCAAAATAGTTTTGCACCAAAATAAATTTATCTTTTAATCCCATTTATCCATGAACTTTCTGAAGTACCCTCATACATCAAAAACCAATAGCACTTATATCTATTCAAGGGTGGTTTAATGTTAAGAGATCTTACGTAGTTAGGTTGAGAAATTGTGATTATATCCCTAGTTGCCAAAAAGCCATTCAGTAAGTTTTTTTTTTTAAATTTATTTATTTGACAGGTAGAGTTACAGAGAGAGACAGAGAGAAAGGTCCTCCTTCCATTGGTTTACCCCCCAAATGGCCGCTAGGGCCGGCGCTGTGCTGATCCGAAGCCAGGAGCCAGGTGCTTCCTCCTGGTCTCCCATGTGGGTGCAGGGGCCCAAGCACTTGGGCCGTCCTCCACTGCCCTCCTGGGCCACAGCAAAAAGCTGGACTGGAAGAGGAGCAACCGGGATTAGAACCCGGCGCCCATATGGGATGCTGGCGCCATAGGCAGAGGATTAACCAAGTGAGCCATGGCGCTGGGCCCTCAATAAGATTTTGAATAGCCATCCCCAAAAAGCCAAAAAATTAAAATCAAATAAACAAAAACATAGTATAGGATCAAGACTATTTGCTAGAAACCGAGAGCTGTATTTACTGAAATTACACTATATTTCCTGACATATTGAAGCCAGTGTCCTTAAATACTTAAGACATGCAAGCCTGCTTACCTTTCTTTACTGGCCTCTTGGTATAGCTGCCATTTCTGTACTGTTGACTCACAAATGCAACCTCCAGGACATACTTAACTCTTTAGAACAGGCTGATATCTAACTGCCCACATAGAATTTTCATCAGATGCCATGCAAACCTCACATGGTCATACTAGGACTCCTGATTCCCCTATGCTGATCCATCACTGCTTTCTTCTCATTTCAGGGAAATCATTTTGACTCAGGTTCTCACATTCAGAACCTGTGCCGTCCTTGGTTCCCCACTTTTTAAGCTAATTTATTAACAAGTCCCATCCTTATATCTTTAAAAAAATCTTAAACCCATCTCCACTGGCCATTAGAGGATTGCTGAGGTTGAGACTAATTTAGAAAACCCACATCTAGGAACTGGCATTATGTCACAGAGGTGAGGCTGCCGCTTGTGATGCTGGCATCCCATAGGGGCACTGTCTAACTTTGGCTGCCCCGTTCCAATCCAGCTCCCTGCTAATGCATCCTGGGAAGCAGTGGAAGATGGCCCAAGTACCTGAACCCCTCTCACCTGTGTGAAAGAGCCAGATGAAGTTCCAGGCTTCAGGCTTCAGCCTGGTTCAGTCCTCACTGTTGCAGCCCTTTGGGGGAGTGAAGCAATGAATGGAAACTCTCTCTTGTGCTTCTTCTTCCTCCTCCTCTTCCTCCTCCTCTTCCTCCTCCTCTTCCTCCTCCTCTTCCTCCTCCTCTTCCTCCTCCTCTTCCTCCTCCTCCACCTCCTTCTCCTCTTCCTCCTCCTCCTCCTCTTCCTCCTCCTCCTCCTCCTCTTCCTCCTCCTCCTCCTCCTCCTCTTTTTCTCCTTCTCCTTCTCCTTCTTCTTCTTTTTTTTTTTTGACAGATAGAGTTAGACAGTGAGAGAGACAGACAGAAAGGTCTTCCTTCTGTTGGTTCACCTTCCAAATGGCAGCTATGGCCGGAGCTACGCCGATCCAAAGCCAGGAGCCAGGTGCTTCCTCCTGGTCTCCCGTGTGGGTGCAGGGGCCTAAACACTTGGGCAATCCTCCACTGCCTTCCCAGGCCACAGCAGAGAGCTGGACTGGAAGAGGAGCAACTGGGACTAGAACCCCATGCCCCTATGGGATGCCAGCGCCGCAGGCAGAGGATTAACCAAGTGAGCCATAGCGCTGGCCCCTCTTGTGCATGTTCTCTGTTTCTTCCCCTCTCTGTAACTCTGCCTTTCAAATAAGTAAATAAATCTTAAAAAAGGAAATCCCACATCTGCATTGTAAAGTCTATATCATGGTACATGCAGAATGTTGTAATCTGAGATTTGATAAAGCAAAAGGCAAAAGGAGAAAAAAAGTCACCTTGACATTGAATCATGGAAAGTGCTTCTTGTTGCCTTTTAGCACCCTTTTCTGAGAAAGCTTCCCGACTGGAATAACAAATTGTGGTTGAACAACATAGAAACAGAGGAGAGGGCAAGGTCACAACCGAAATGGAAAGTTAAGTGACACGTGACTTGGAAACTCTCAGGAACACTGGCATTCTCTACTTAAATTGAGTGGAACAAATAACTTCCCAAGCCAAATGTAAGTCAAGCTTTGCAAAACCCCAAGTGTATTTCTTCCCTTTATCCCTCCTTCCCCACTCCCTCATCTGACATCTGCCTTCCTCTGCAGAATATCTCTCTTCGTAAATGCTACTGAGGTGTTTGAGCTAGAGATATTTCACCTTTCTGTATTTTGGTGCTGGAAGCTCCCACTTTAATCAATTAGCTTGCTGTGTTCAGAGATGGCACACTCCATACAGGTCCTTCCAGTGTCTACAGTAGCATTCTAAAGTGATTTAAATTTCCCATGCGCAAGTTAACTTCACAAGCATTTGTTGATGTTTAGCAAATCCCAAATACAAACATGAATCAGGCAGGCAAGGAGCATCTCTGGAGACGGGAATAGGTACTTGAAAATGCAGCCATACATAGCAGCTCGTTCTAGAATAGTACCAGGTGCTAAAGGGTACACAGAAGGGAGAAATCAGTTCTTCCTGCAAGGGCGCTTCATCATTGTGGCTGTTGGGCTGGGTCTTCAAGGATGGGAGGAGCTCTAGGAGGCTGGATCTGAGGGGCTGAAAAGGAATGGTGAAGGGTAGCATCAAGGAGCAGTCTGGCCAAAGAAGCAATACTCAGCAAGGCAGAATAACTTACAGGGACATGGCGGAGTTCTGAGTAATAAAAGAATAGATGAGCACCCTTGAACTAGTTGGGGGTATGACAGGGATGGGTAAACGCCCATGTCTTGGAGAACCAGGGGATTTGGACTCTGCCTGGCATATGGGGGCCTTTGCTACACGGTGTGTTCCCTGGACCAGCAACACTGGCATTCTCTGGGGGCTTGCTAGGAAAGCAGCACCTCAGGTTCTACCCTCTCCACACCCATTGCTTCAGAATCTACTTTGATGATATTCTTAGATGGTCTGTGTGCACTTTAATGTTTGAGAATCATCCTATTATGTGGCTTCAAGCAGGTGGAAGGTATGAGTAGGTAAGATAAGGATTAGCAATCTGGTCACAATTTGAGGATAGACTGGAGGGGGCAGTGATGGGCTTAGGGAAAAACTCCTGAAGAAACATCTGCAATGGTCCATTTAGGTGATTACTGCCGTTGTCTGGGTGGGAGGGGTTCTCACCACCAATGGCCAAGCCCTTAGGCACCTTGCAATGCTATCACAAAGCTGAACTTCAACATGAAATTTTAACAATTGCTTCCAACTGTCTCTATATACAAGAAGTCTTCAGAAATTTCATGGAAATGTATATTATGAGAAAATGCATGGCTTTTGCATTTTTTGCATCAAAATAAACTTTCCTTATAATTCCATTTTCCATGAGTGTTTTGAAGTACCCTTTTAATAGTGTCTACTTCTTTGAGTTTTGTAATAATGAAATGAAATTGTGAATATACAGAACCTAATTTATAATGTATCAGGCATGTGATTAATACTCAACCAGTAGAAATTTTTTATTATTATTAGAATCAATAAGGTTTTGATTTTGTACAAATAGTTTATAAACCATGAGTCTCTTGAATCCACTCTTTGAATGGTTTTTAGGCAATTAATGAGATAATCAAGGTAATCACCATCCAAAATCTATGCCCTGTTGATTTTATACTACTGCTGTGAGTCTAATTCAGTACAATATTTGTTCTCTATAGAAAAAGTTTTGATAATAAAGCACTTTACAGTATCCATTATTTGATTTAGTTCTCACCATCACAGGGAATGGCGTTGCTACATCTCCATTTCATAGAACAGAAAAACTGAGACTGGGGAAAATTTATTTGCTGACAATCACAGTGAGAGATGGAGATGGGATTTAAGTCAAATATATGTGATTTCAAGGCTCATGGTCATGACCCTCTCCTCCCTTTGAAGTGGGGGAAGTGAGGTCTTATTTTTATTCCAGGTCCTTGCCATCTGCCTAGGGAGGCATCCTAAGTATAGGGACATATATCATGCACAAAGTGATAAAATTTATTTAAAAGGTGAGAAAATGAATACACACACACACAGACATGCATACATGAGGAGTGAACCAGAAGTAGAAAAGCGGTTGGGAGGGGAAGTAGAGAGAGAGAGAGGGCAGCTTAGCACCTCCTCTCATCCTGGAGTACAGAGGGAGGAGAGACCCCTCCCAATTGCTGGGCTCTTTTAGGAGCTTGGAAAGGAGTGGCTATTCACATGACACCTCCCCCCAGGTCCCAGATGGAGGAAATAAGTCCTGGGAAGGTGGCCATTCTGATGAACAAGTAGGTGGATAATATTATACATGGGGCACGGGCTTGTGGCTTGCAGGCATTTCCCGCTCCATGGTCCTAAACTAGCTATCCCGTAACACCTTCTTCAACATCCTGCACTAACAAGTTATCTTTGCTTCTGGTCTCAGATTTCAAGCCATACGGTGCAGCTTATAATGCTATCTGGCTTGTCTGAAAAAAACAGGATTAAAGGAGTCAATGTACAGAAAGAAAATAGTAGTGCAAGTTCTCACTTAAAAGACAAGGCTAAAAAAGTAGATTTCATGAAAGTAGAGAGCAGCCTGCAAAGGGTATCGGTGAGGGGTGGAGAGAGGTTGGTTAGCAGGTGCAGTGGTACAGTTGGGGAGGAGGAATAGCTCCCAGTATTCTCTAGAATAATAGTATAACTATAGTTGATGACAATTAATTGCATGAGGATACTTTGAATAGTTCATGGAAAAATGAAAATGAAAGATAAGTTAATCTGGTGCAAGAATTTTGAAATCCATTCATAGTTTTTTCATAATATGCATTTTCTATGAAGTATTTAAAGATCTCCTGTATATTTTAAAATAGTAGTAGAGAAAATTTTGAATGCTGCCAACACAACAAAATGATCAGTGTTTGAAATGATGGTTATGCCAATTACCTTAATCTGGTCATTACACATTGTATAAAGGTATGGAAATGTCACACTAACACCTCATAGTATGTCCAATTATGTGTTGATTAAAAATAAAAAAGAAATGATTAATGCAGGTTTCTGACACTCTGCCTAGAACAATGCTTGATTATTGTGGACATGCTTTGTGAAGCATAATATCACCTGAATATAGGGGGAATGGTTTGATGTAATCTGGGAATGATCTTTCATTTTGCATATTTATTACCTGTTGTGGCTAGTATCTTGATTATTTTTTTTCCTGAGAATTAATATTTATAAAACTTAAAATTTGGGTAAAATTTATATTAGAATGAGAGCAATTATAATCCTGATGATAATACTTGTCAAAGAGTCTGTGTAATTCTAGATAAACTCAAGGTATTTTTATAATGGGTGTTGTTATTGAAGGGGTTCAGAGTATGCCACCCTGAAAGATAACACTTTGGCATCTGGATTACTTTGTGCTAAAAGTCACTGGAAGTCAACAGATATAGAAAGGACCTTCTTGGCATTTTCCTTAACTGACCAAGGGCAGAAACTTCTGAGAATGAGGACTGCTGTAAATCCCATCTCCCAGGAGAATTTTACAGTCATCAAAAAGATGGAAAGTCAGCACCAACACAGACCTGCACAAAGTTTACTCAATAACCTGTACCTTCTGTTACTTTCCCCATGTGTTTCCTTCTCCAAATTTACTGCTCCTAGAAGCTTAAAACTCTTTTCCTTTGTTTTATCATTTCTCCACAAGTTTATTACCCTTTGTTAAAGTGGTATATCGACCTCTGGGTCTGACTACCTCTTTAGGGTTTTCATTTCATTTCTGTGAAGCTTCCCATTTGCACATGAAATAATCATTTTTTCTTGTTAATATATTTTTTTTCCCATCAGTTCAATTGGCAGGATCCCAGGTACTGAACCTGAGTGTAGAGGAAAAATGTTTTCCCTCTCCATTTCTACAATAATCAGGGTTCTAAAACCCAATTCCTTAAAATCAGAAAATTCAGACTATGAATAAAATATCTTTTATTTTTAAAAGGGTTATTTATTTAAAAGGTAGAGTTACAGAGAGAGAGAGAGAGAGAGAGACAGTAAGAGACAGTGAGAGACAGAAAGACAAAGTGATCTCCCATCAGCTGGTTCATTCCCCGAATTGCCACATGGCTAGGGCTGAGCCAGGTGAAGGCCAGGAGCCTGGAACTCCATCTGAGTCTCCCATATGAGAGTACTTGGGCCATCTTCTGCTGCTTTCTCAGGAGCATTAGCAGGTAGCTAGGTTGTAAGCAGAGCAGCTGGTACTCAAACCAACACTCCAATATGAGATGCTGACATTGCAAGTGGTGATCACTAACATAACTTGTTAGAATATAATCCCTATGTTGGTTCGAGTCCCGGCTGTGACACAACACACTTATTTTTATAAACTTCTCATTTTAATATGTACTGTTTAAAATGAATTTGAATTTGGTCTGATGTTCTGTTGCTCTCCTATTTTCTGTCTTGAATCTCTCTCTGTTACCTTGATGATAAAGATTCTTTCATTTACTGTGTTCTTTTAAGTGACCAAACCAGCCAGACCTAATGGTGCTAGTGAATGCCTCCTCTTGCTTCATCATCTCCTTCCATCTTTTCTCCCTTTATTGCACCTGCAAATGATCAGAGCTAGTGATGCCTGCTTAATAGTGGTGTGATTTCTGCTTCTAGTGACTCTTCCTGTTGAAAGCTTTGTGGTGCTTTTATGCCATCAGATTTCTGTTTGAAATTCCCATAGAGCAGAGCCTCCTGGGGCTGAAGCACTAGGCAACTTGCATTGACCCAGGGAATGCCAGGCTGCCTTCACAAAGGGTTTCCCCAGCTTCAAGACTGGCAGGTTAACAGCCTGAGTAAGACTCCTCTTGCAGGAAAGAGTGTGAATAATTGAAGATGGTTACCTTGCTGGCTGCCCTGTAGCACAAGAAGACTCACACCAGCTTCAGTCTTGCAGGGAGTTCCTCATAGGGGACTCACACTGGAGGAAAATGGCATTCAACATGTTTAATATAAAAAAGCTGCCAATGGGGTAGTGAGTTGCACAGAATCAGAATTTCAATTGCCATTTACTTTTGTAAGAGAATTCTTAACTCTCATGTGTTTTCCATAGAAACTGAATTGTGATACTTTTTATATTTTCTCTCCCAAACCTAGAAGTCAATGGTTTTAGTAATTACATGAAAAGTGATGACATTGCTTTTTGGTAGATATCAACTGGCAGAAAGTCATTTAAAAATTCTAATTAATTTTATTTATTTGAATATTTGAAAGGTAGAGAGGGGAGAGAGAAGGAGAGAGAGAGAGACAGAGAGAGACAGAGAGAGAATATGAATATCTTCCATCTACTGGTTTACTCCCCAAATAACTGCAATAGCCAGAGCTGGGCCAGGTTGTAGCCAGGAGCTTGGAACTCAGCAGGCAAATGGGAGCCAACCACTTGCACTATCAGCTGCTGCTTCCCGCGGTGCACATTAGCAGGAAGCTAAACCAGGAGTGCGATCGGGACTCAAATCCAGGTACTCAAATACAGTACGTGGGCATCCCAATTGGTGTCTTAACCACTATGTCAAATGCCCGCTCCAAGAAAGCCATTTTATAAGTCTGATTTCAAAGATTCCTTATGGATTTTAAGTCTACCTACCTTTTTTTTTTTTTAAACTAATCAGATAATTCTACTTTCCAGAGAAGAGTTACAAAGTCAGGAGAAGTAGCATGTCTCCCAAGTTTCACCTAGGCAAGGAATTATAAAGAAATGTGTCTGTTAGAGTCTAGCCAGGAGACAGAAACTGTATAGCAATTTGAACACATAAGTTTCATATAAAGAATTACCATTTATAGGTACTTAACTAAGAGGGGATAGAAAAGAACTCTTAAAATATATGAGAGTATGTAAGAAAGTTAGTGGAAAATAGAATTAAAATATAAGTTTATTTTGGTGCCCCAAATTTTGAAACTCATGTGATTTTTAAATTAATACATTTTTGAATATCCTTCACATGCATGGATTCCAAACATTTTTGGCACCAAAATGTCACTCTTTTAATTCCATTTTCCATGAACTTTTTGAGGTTCCCTCCTACTGTAGGACCCCAAGAGAGCTCTGACCTAACTAAGGTCAAACTTGGAAAGGGGGCTCCTCCCCCAAACTGGATTCAGACATCACTAGAGAGGGTGTGCTTACAGCCCAATTAATGACAGAGAAATTCACCAAATGACCTTCCGAGGAGCTAATGAAATTTACTGGGAAGCTGCCTGTAGGGAGATGCTATTGAATGCAGTATCAGGAAGCCAGCTGGGGCACCGGGGAAGTCACTGGAACCTTGCTACTGGGGAGGGAGGAGTTGAGGTCCCTAGAATGCCTGCTGAGACTCCTCCAGATATCCCTTGGGAAGTTGCCCATGGAAGATGAAACTGAATATGCTGCAAGGGAGGCTGCTGGAGCATCCATGGAACTCACTGGGATTCCACCTCAGTTTGCTAGAGGGCAGCTTCCTAGGGTGTCTCGTGCACACTGGCCCAGGAACCTGGACGAACAGCATGTTCTTAGGCCAGTGTCTATCCTGTGCCCTCCACCGATCCTGAAACTTCGCTTCATGCTGGTTGCACCTGCAGCCCAGAGCACTGACAGGTGGATTTTGAGCCGAGAGTAACTAAATTGATAAACAGCATGGGGGGCATTGAGACTCAATTCTTCTACCTTCTAGCTGGTGAGCCTATTTTTAGGCTTTATGTGGCATGCCCTTAATGATCATTGCTTTTCTTGTTTATTTAATTATACGTCAGGAGACAATTAGAAGATTTAATCAGATCCTACTGATGAACAAAAAGGGAATGGTAGGGTTTAGAACTTATGTTTATTTTTAAAGCTAATTAGTTGATTTTGTTTATTTGAGACACACACACACACATACACACACACAGATCTCCCATACATTGTTTCACTCCCCAAACGTTCACAACTGGGGTAGACTAGGTCAAAACTAGTAGTGAGGAATTAATCCAGATCTCCCACATGAGTGACAGGGGCCCAAGTACTTGAGCCATCACTTGTTGCCTCCTGGTGTAGAATCAGGAGCAGAGCTGGAACTTGAACTCAGGTACTTCAATACAGGATGTGGATGTCTCAGGTTGCACCTAGACTGCCATACCCAATTCTTACCCCTTTTTCTCAATTTTAGTACATTTTCTCATCTGTGTACCTAGGAAAATGATCAAACTATAGCACCGTATATCCAAGGCCACTTCTGCATCACTGAAGAAATACTAGTAGAATTGAGGCAATATTAAACAGGAAATTCAGCCCCCTAATTTCTTTAGAACATTACAATCAAAGCAAAGTGAAGGATTAGCAATAGGGGAAGGGCCTGGGGAAAAGGCACTTAAGGAAAACAGATGACTCCTCATGGGTGTAGTGGGGAGAGGGGGCGCTTACAGGAGAAAACTGACTTTCAGGAGTGATAAATGGGGCTTTGGGAGGATAGATGGGGCATATGACAGTTTTGAGACAATGTCTGTTTAGATGATTTCTTATACTGATGCAGATTTCTTTTTGGTGATAGGAGTCATTTGTTCCCAGTTGAAAAATTCCCAGGGAGGAGATTTATGACAGTTGAATTCTTTTGGGAGACTCCTTTTATAGGCAAATAAGAGGAGTTCAGAAACAATGTATTTTCCTGCATCTGTTGACTTTCCAATGCCTTCAGTTCAAAATAATTGAGTATGCTGGATCTCTTCAGCTGTAACACAGTTGCCTGGCCACCGCAGAGGCTATACTCATGAAGGACTGAGAAAACTTGGTACACACCTCACTAGGATCTGACTCACAAGTTTGGATAGGATTGAACATACCCTGGGCACCAGAGGAGGGCCCTGTGTGGCTTAAGTCAATCAGTTTTTGCCATTTCTTTGGGTATCATGGTTAGCTCAGAGGAGGGCAAGTTATCTAAGCTGATCTAATCAGAGCAAACCTCAGAACGTCTTGCAGAGAATCCTGAACTCAGACTCTGCCTACATGGATAGGAGGACCCATGAGGAGAGCCTAGACTGGTGGAAGACATGGTCAGGACCCCAAGTGTGGAGGTCATTCAGAGGAAGTAGTCAAGAGACCAATCATGGTCATGTCATCTGAAGTCTAGCTTGCATGATTATGTGACCCAGTACATTCCCTTTTAACCTAGATCAGCTTGAGGTGAGTTTTTTGTTACTTGCAACCAAACAAACTCTGACTTCCCCACATGGTATACTACTATAATTGGGTTCTTTTGTTTTTAAACCGTGACCTATTCAAGTTATTCTGGGAAAATGGACATGAATTATAAAGATATATATGGAAGGAAAATAGAATCTAGCAAAGAACAACTCTAAGAACTAATCCCTCTCTCCACCCTCTTAACATTCTCATGATCTCATCATATTCTTTCTTTTTTTTTATTTTATTTTTGACAGGCAGAGTGGACAAAGAGAGAGAGAGAGTGAGAGAGACAGAGAGAAAGGTTGTCCTTTACCATTGGTTCACCCTCCAATGGCCGCTGCTGCTGGTGCGCTGTGGCCGGCGCACCGTGCTGATCTGAAGCCAGGAACCAGGTATTTCTCCTGGTCTCCCAAGTGGATGCAGGGCCCAAGGACTTGGGCCATCCTCCACTGCACTCCCAGGCCACAGCAGAGAGCTGGACTAGAAGAGGGGCAACCTGGACAGAATCTGGTGCCCTGACAGGGACTAGCACCTGGTGTGCCGGCACCGCAGGTGGAGGATTAGCCTATTGAGCCACGGTGCCGGCCAATATCCTTAAATATTTGCACCCCAGTGGGCATCTGCTCTGTGAGTCGTACCTTTGGTTTGCACAGGTCATTACATTCAAGTCCACCATGCATGGGACAAGTTTACATATAGCATGTTTTGGCATCCCTTCTACTTTATTTAGCATTGCCCTGAATTTTCATTATTAATAACATTTTACTATTGAGAGTAGTATTAAAATAATCCAGGATGATTTCGCAGACCTTCACCAAAACTTAATACTTACAGATTTTGCCTTGGTTTTGTCTGGCAAACTCTGAGATGCAAGAGCAGTGAACTGGTTATCATCTTAACCCATTGCTAAATTTGACAAAAAGGCCATGTCAATCTGTCTTTTACAGATCCCTCACTGATGCAGTGTAACTAACACACTTCTCACAAGTGTTGTATTTAGGATGCCCACTCATACAATAAAGTATACACTTTTGCTACAGGTGGCCATGGCTAACCCTCTGGTTGGCTATGAGGGAAGTGTTCTGGTGCTGCCTCTGTTTGCAACTTGATCTGTGGTGTGGGCTGAGCCTATGAGATACACAAAGTTATTACAAGGTCATTGAGAAATTTAGGAAATTATAGGTGTAATGTATGAACTAAGTGCAGAAAATAGAGACTAAGACTTTTTTTTCTTTTTTTTTAAACTTTTATTTAATGAATATAGATTTCCAAAGTACAGCTTATGGATTACATTGGCTCCCCCCCCCCCAATGACTTCCCTCCCACCCGCAACCCTCCCCTTTCCCGCTCTCTCTCCCCTTCCATTCTTATCAAGATTCATTTTCAATTTTCTTTATATACAGAAGATCAGTTTAGTATACATTAAGTAAAGATTTCAACAGTTTGCACCCACATAGAAACACAAAGTGAAAAATACTGTTTGAGTACTTGTTATAGCATTAAATCTCATAGTACAGCACATTAAGGACAGAGATCCTACATGAGGAGTAAGTGCACAGTGACTCTGTTGTTGACTTTACAAATTGACACTCCTGTTTATGGCATCAGTAATCTCCCTATGTTCCAGTCATGAGTTTCTAAGGCTATGGAAGCCTTTTGAGTTCACCGACTCTTATCTTATTTAGACAAGGTCATAGTCAAAGTGGAACTTCTCTCCTCCCTTCAGAGAAAGGTACCTCCTTCTTTGAAGACCTGTTCTTTCCACTGGGATCTCACTCACAGGGATCTTTCATTTAGGTCCTTCTTTTTTTTTTTTTCCAGAGTGTCTTGACTTTCCATGCCTGAAATATTCTCATGGGCTTTTCGGCTGGATCTGAATGCCTTTAGGGCTGATTCTGAGGCCAGAGTGCTGTTTAGGACATCCGCCATTCTATGAGTCTGCTGTGTATCTCGCTTCCCATGTTGGATCGCACTCCCCTTTATTTATTCTATTGGTTAGTATTAGCAGGCACTAGGCTTGTTTATGTGATCCCTTTGACTCTTAATAGAGACTAAGACATTTTGAATGTTCTTGCTTAAGGTGGTTTTGTAACTTATTTGTGGTATGGATCTAAAATTATTTTATTTCTGTTAACACTTTTATAACTTGTAGTAATTATAATTATATGACTTTTAGTAATTTTTAATACTTTTTTCACTCTCCAAAGTATCTCAGTTTGGATGATAAGTTATGTGGTTACCCTTGAGATTCTTAAGATTCTTTCATAAAAAATTAAAAAAATTATTATTTATTATTTGCAAGGCAGAGGTATACACACACACACACACACACACACACATATATATACACCCTGGAACTCTATCTGCGTCTCCCACAGGGATGGCAGGGGCCCAAGTACTGGGGCAGTCTATCACGGCCCTCCCATGCGCATCAGCAGGGAGCTGGATCAGAAGTGGAACAGCTGTGATTTGAGTTGGCTTAACCCACTGCACCACAACACCACTTGACTAATCAGCTTGGTGAGATTGTTGGGTAGAGGTGTGGGTGGCATGTGAGAGAAAACATGTCTGTAAATGGAGCAGGAAGTTGACTTACAAGTGGGTATGGTCACTACAGTAATCTTGAATTCCTATCTAAAACACTTGAAAATAAGTGTCAAAAAAGAATAACTACCAAATTCTATAACTGAGTGATGAATTGCTACTTGAAAACTGGAGCATTGATCACTAACATAACTTGTTAGAATATAATCCCTATGCTGGTTCGAGTCCTGGCTGCTCCACTTCAGATTCAGCTCCCTCCTAATGTGCCTGGGAAAGCAGCAGAGGATGGCCCAAGTCCTTGAGCCCCTGCCACCCATGTGGGAGACCCGGGAGAAGCTCCTGGCTCCTGGCTTCAGATGGACACAGCTCCGTCTGTTGTAGCCATTTGAGGAGTGAACCAGCAGATGGAAAAACTCTTTTTCTTTCTATTTCTAGTTCTCCCTGTAACTCTGTCTTTCAAATAAATAAAATAAATCTTTTTTAAAAAAGAATATAAGCCCTAAGAGAAGTTCTTGTTCACAGTCATGCCCCTAACATCTGTAAGTAATGGATCCATATAATATTCAATAAATACATATTAAGTAAGTGGATATTTCAATAGCAAATTGATTTCAGAGGTTGGCCTCAGAAATAAGAAAATATTATCTGCTCCTGAGGTGCTTGGAGCAGTTTTTCTTCATGTGCTGTTGTTCCATTGAGTAGGGATCTGATTCATGTGACTATAGGTTGAGAGTTAGACATGATACAGTCAGGGGAGCTGTGATCCATGTCTTGTCTTCTCACTCAGGTGAGTCCTAGAAATTTGAAACTAGAGCAAAAAAAATATTTATTAAGGGATGGCTTGTTTGGCCTAGTGGTTAAGTTGCCAACAAAACACCAATGTCCCATATTAGTGTACCTGGATAGGGTACCCACCTGTAGCTTCTGACTCTAGCTTCCTGCTAATGCAGACTCTGGGAGATAGTGATGATGGTTCAAGTAACTGCCACCCATGTGGAAGACCTGGATTGCATTCCTGGATCTTGGCTTCAGCTGGTTTGGTCCCAGCTCTTTTATTTGTATGCACCTGAGGAGTGAGTCAGCAAATGGGAACTTTCTCTCTCTCTCTCTCTCTCTCTCACACACACACACACACACACACACGCACAGAACACTTTTGATGATTCTGCCCCTCTTGGTGACCCCACTGTTTCTCATTCTTTCTGTACATCTCTAGACCAGCTTCACTCTGCTACTCATGACCCCCCAAAACAAGCCAACTTTTCATACCTCTGTGCTATGGACTCCGATTATGTGAGGAGTTAGAAGGGTTAATAGGCAGCTAGAAAGGGTCCCTGTGGGAATAAGGAACCAGGTATTTGTATGAAACCTGCCATCAGCTGAGCAAATACATTCATTCTGTCCCAAGGTCCCTAAAAGTTTCCTTCCATTATATCCTCTCTGAATCTTTCCCCTTTCCATTTTCTCAGCAGAGTTGAATTTTCCCATATCCATTTTTCAGTTGTATTTCATTCATGATGCTGATACAGGGTAACCTGCAAAGTCCTGGATCTCCTTGAGTCACCTGTGGGGCAACTCAGGTACACCATCCATTTCCATCTAAATATAATTTTATGTTGGAAAACACTGATAGCCTTTGTAGAAGGGCTTTGTGAGGAAAGGATTATATTATATTCTGCATATCAAAAGTTACCACTCCATCCCCTTTCAATGCTTTAGCTCCTTTCCCAAATGTCTTCTACCTGGGAAATTGCCCTACTCTCTGCTTTCTCCTCTTCTTTCCCTCCTTTCCAAGACCTTTCTTGGCCACACATGTTCCAGCCTCCTCACTGCATGTGTATCCTCCCTTCCAATTCTCTCAGTTTCTTGTTTTGATCTAGCCTTGTCTTTCACAATTTTATCCTTATTTTATTTATTTATTTTTAAAGATTTATTTATTTATCTGAAAGAGTTACACAGAGAGAGGAGAGGCAGAGAGAGAAAGAGAGAGAGAGAGAGAGAGAGAGAGAGAGAGTTTTAGCCAGGAGCCTCTTCCAGGTCTCCTTCATGGGTGCAGGGGCTCAAGGACTTGGGCCATCCTCTACTGCTTTCCCAGGCCATAGCAGAGAGCTGGATCGGAAGTGGAGCAGATGGGTCTCGAGTGGTGCCCATATGGGATGCTGGCACTTCAGGCCAGGGCATTTACCCACTGCACCACAGCGCCGGCCCCTATTTTTTTTTTTTTTTAAGATTTGTTTATTTCACTTGGAAGTCACAGTTACACACAGAGAGAAGGAGAGGCAGAGAGAGAGAGAGAGAGAGAGAGAGAGAGAGAGAGAGAGAGAGTGGTGTCTTCTATCTGCTAGTTCACTCCTTAGATGGCTGCAATGGCCAGAGCTGTGCTGATCCAAAGCCAGGAGCCAGGAGCTTCTTCCAGGTCTCCCACATGTGTGCAGGGGTGCAACGACTTGGGCCGTCTTCTACTGCTTTCCCAGGCCATAGCAGAGAGCTGGATCAGAAGTGGAACAGCCAGGACTCGAACTGGTGGCCATATGGGATGCCGGCACTGCAGGCGGAGGCTTTACCTAGTACGCCACAGCGCCGGCCCCTTTATCCTTATTTAAAAAAAAATATGTATTTATTTATTTTAGGTAGAGGGGAGAGAGAGAGAGACAGAGAGAGAGAGACAGAGAGAGAGAGAGAGAGAAATATGTTTCATCTGCTGGTTTATTTCCTGAGTGGCCACAACAGCTTGACCTGGGTCGGGCTGAAGCTAGGAACCAGGATCTTGATCCAGGTGTTTCATATGAGTGGCAAGAATCCAGCTACTTGAACCATCACCTGCTGCCTCACAGGGTGTGCAGGGTGTGCATTAGTAGGAAGTTGAAACTGGCGGTGGAGCCAGGATTTGAACTCAGGCACCCCGATATGGAATTGTGGGTGCTCAAGTGGCAATGTAAACTGCTGGGCCAGGCACCTGCCCCCATATCCACACTGTTAATCCTGTTCAACAGAATCAAAATTCTTCTCAGTATACACTGGCTTTAGGATTCAGGAACTATAAATAACTACCTAATAATTATTTCCCACTATCATAATATCACGCACCACAACTTCCTCATTTACTGATGCATACTAAGTAACTCACTTAGGAGTGAATTAATAAATATCAGAATAATATATCTGGATATTTAAAACTCCCAATATTTCTACTTTAGTTTTACCTGTTTTATCTTTGGTCTGAAATGACAGTTTCTTCAGTTGATATCCCCAAATATCTTGGAACCACAGAATCAGACTTAGGACTTTCAAAATGATCTAGCTCAGTATTCATTCTGTGCTTGACCCTCTTCTGCAGAATCCTCATTCTGTCAGTCTTTTGCTACAGGCAAGTCTTTCATTTCCCAAGTCAATCACCTGTGCTTTTCAACTCAGAGAGGTCCTTGCTGAAGATGATATTCACTAAATGGGCTTAAGGTACTGCAGGTGACAATATGGGAAGGGTCAGTGTGATCAAACAATAATGCAGTTTACAGTACTCCAGATCTCCTCATCCTCTGGGAACATGGTAGGGCACCTCCATTGAAGTTAGTTTTGACCATGTGACTTGATTTGGCCAATGAGAAGCAATCAGAATGATGTGTCACTTCGTGCAGAAGTTATAACAGCCAAAACTTGATAAATCATGTTCCCCCCGCCCCTTTTCTGTCTGCTGTGGTGATTGGGAAACACAATTGGGAGGAATTCTTCATCAGCTTGTGGCCTGGAGTGATAAAAATCATCCAAACACAGTTCCCTTGCCATCTGACCTGCGTTGAATGTGTAGTGTGAGAGTTAAGTGTTAGTTAAGTTGTGCTCACTTTGGCAGCACATATACTAAAAAAGTTGTGTTAAGTGTCAAGCCTGGGGGTTATTATTGTAGCTTATCCTGACTGACACAGTCACTTAAAGTTGAGTTTGTCAGGGCAAATATATTTCAACTCATCTCCAAAGTCACTCAAGAGAATTGTATTTTTAAATCTTCTGAGGCATATATAAGAGATGTTGGACAGGGTACTTTCCAACATTTTCCTGACCTGAGACTTTTGTTGACAAGAAATAAGTTTGCTTTTTTGGCCCTCCAATTTTGTGTGCGTGTGTGTGTGTGATCTTTCCCCAAGAAGCAGGAATGGTATAGAGCTGGTAAATGAAGACTGAGGACATAGGAAGAGGTTGGGAAATAAGCAGAGGAGAGGACCCATGACCTGCCCCTTCATGGTGAAGCTTGCTCTTCTTCTGTCTAAAGTCAGCATCCCCTCAAAAAAACAGTCTGTGTCTCCCACTGATTTCTCCTCCCTTCTCTGTAGGTCACCCATGCTGTGCTTGGGGGTACTTTGAGTAGTATAAGCATCATTTATTCAATAATGCATTTTTCCCTGTAAAGAAAGCTGCTTTTCCATGTTTTAGTAATTGTTCATATTGGAAATCTTTTGACCCGTGGTATCCACTCACGCTTCCATTTGAAGGGCAGCAGAGAAAATGCTGAGGTTAGTAGAAGGAATGATGGGGAGATCAGCTCTCTGGTTCTGTGTATTATCCATTCTTAGTAACTGAAGGGCCAGAGGAAGGATGGTGATTATTCTATTTGGCAATCCAATTGTCTGTCTTTGGAAAATGATAGGATGAGGAGAGAGTCACAAATAATACCTTTCCCACTGCCCAGGTATAAATGAGCTATTTATGATCCCTGCTGTCTTTTAGGTTTGGGTTTTTTTTTTTTTTTTTCTGCACTACCGATTAAAGCTTAGAGGAGGTTTATCATTGAAGATGGGCAGACCATAAAAATACCACATACTTGCAGACATCTGCAGGCACCTGTATTATTTTTTCCCTCCAAAAGAATCTCCTAGAAAGGCTGGAAGCTTATTCAAATGGAGTTGATGTGTCACAGATTTGTTGAACTTCTTTTATTTTTTGGAATTATTTTTTCAAATGCTCTTTACACACAATTCATCCATATATGTGTCAGATGCTTGTTATGTGTCAAGGACTGTGCAGGAATGCAGAAAATACTGATGTGTAAGTTGGTTGATCCAATTCCTCCAAGATATTTATCAGCTGTAGGAGGACCATGGACAAGTAAACAAGACACTTTTGCAATGGGTTTGACCAAAGCAGTGGTAGGTATATGCACAGAGAGTCACCCAAGCCAGGCTGATCCATGATCAAGGACAGATTCCTGGAACAAAAGATTTCTCTGCTGAGTTTTGAAAAAAATAAACTAGAAGCTATGTGAATGAGAGAAAGGAGGGGTTGAACAAAAGTCTGAAGGTCAAAGAGGTGAAGTGCCAGATTTAGAAACTGCAGGCCTTCTACATGGGTGGAGTAAGCACTCAAGTTAGGGAGGATAAGGACTGTGGGAGGAGTGGTAGGGAGGGGCAGTGCTAGGTTTGGGGGATCTAATAGACATCCAGATGAAGCTGAGCAATAAACACATGTACATGCAATCCATGTGTGTGCATATGCATGTATGCATGCACACATACATGCACATACACATACATATGTACACATAGTTTAAATTCCAGTGTATGTATTTTTTTATATATTCATACAGATGATATTTAAAACCGTGACCCTGGATAAGATCACCTATGGATTGAGTATAGACAGAGAAAAGGAGAAGTCCAAATGTGAAGATATGAGTTATTTCAAGATTAAGAGGTAGGACAAGAGAGACTTCTGTTCCCAGGAAGCGAAATTGGTTATTCTGACTTACTTTTCTTTTTTCTGACTTACTTTTCTACAGAAAACTATGTGGAATATGCTGGATTAAAAAAATAAAAAAAATTCCCAATTTAAGAGCATTAAAGACATGAAAAGATAGCCCAAAACCTGAAACGAAGTGTGCAGTTATAAAGATAAGTAAAGTACTGGAATGTCAGAATCTGGAGGGCACTTCATGAGTTGCATGACTGAGCTTCAGTTAAGTGGCCCGAAGAGCAAAGGGGACAGAGTACAGGCCCTACTTAGGATGCAAGTCCTAGAGAAGCCTTTCCTAACAACATTCTGGGACTCTAAAGGGTTAAACTAATGTGAGGATTAAATAGCTGGACTCTACCCTGTCTCCTGGCTGCCTGATGACAGGGGCTGTGGAAAGCATATCTTTCTACTGAACGGAGCAGAAGTAAAGAAAAAGAAAACCCATTCTTGAGAAGTTGTGATGACAAATTGGCCTCAGGGTAGATGTACATCTACTGAGGTTTTTGTCACTAGTGAGTATTATAGGATTTACTTCAAGTAGAAGGAAAGTAACCTCAGGACTGAGGAGCCGGAGGGGTATGTGCAAAACATTGGAAAATAAACGGAAAAATGCTGGAAAAAAAAAAAAAAACGCTAGCTGTATCAAACAGCAAAAATAGTGGTTTAAAAGAGCTTATTAAAATATATGTTCTAAGGTTTTTATGTTATCTAGAAGCAGTGTAAAGGTTTTTAAGTTTAGACTTCGTTAACTGAAGTATGTGTAATATAATTTCTAGAATAATCACTAAACGATAAAGAGAATATAATCTTCAAACCCATAGAGGATGTAATGGAATGAAATAAAAATATTGTCTATTCAAATTGATGTAGGAAAGGAAAGAAAAGGTAGCAGAAAGGATGTGGAACAAATGCAATGTGCAAAACATCATGGTAGATTTAACTGCTACAGTATTAGTGTAATTACATTAAATGTAAATGTCCTGGGTGTTTAAGCTAAAATTACAATGATTATAAGACTGAATTTTAAAATTATATCTACTAGCATATAATAGTTATAAGAGATTTATCTAAAATATATGGAGTCAGCAACTTTGAAAGCAAAAAATGAAAACCAAAAGAAAGTTGATGTAATTAAATCATTAGTAGAAAAATGAACTTTAATGATAAAAGTTACCAGAGATAATGAAGACTACTCCAAAATGAAATAAGGATTAGTTCACCAAGATCATATAAGAATGTAAACTTATTATAATTCTGGTAATAAAGCCTGAAAATACATAAAGCAGATAGATGGACCTGTAAGAAGAATGGAAAAGTCCCTGATCATAGTGGTAGATTTATAAATGTCTCTCTTAGGGAAGAAGAGTGTAACTGTAAGAGTTTACAGAGTTGGTACCTGTGAGTGGAGGAGAGGCTTCTGTAGTAAAGGGTACATGAAGGGCCTCAGGAGTTCCAGAATGTTTCATATCCTAGCTGCTGCTTTCCACAGTAATGGACTTCATAACTATTGAGTTGAATTTATCTGAGAGTGCTTCAAAAAGTTTGTGGAAAGTGGAATAAAAACAATACATTTATTTTGGTGTAAAAATCTTCTGAAATGCATGTATAGTTTTTTTTCCTAATACACATTTTCCATGAACTTTTGGAATAACCTTGTAAATGTTACTTATGTTTCTGTAAATATATTGCAAATCTGAAGAAAACAATATGAAAAGCAGAAAGAAGAGCAACCAGCATTAAGAATGGAGAAGATGAGGGGCCAGCGCTGTGGCACAGTAGGTTAATCCTACAACTGTGGTGCCGGCATCTCATATGGGTGCCGGTTCTAGTCCTGGCTGCTCTTCTTCCAATCCAACTCTCTGATATGGCCTGAGAAAGCAGTAGAGGATGACCCAATTCCTTGGGCCCCTGCACCTGCATGGGAGACTGAGAAGAAGCACCTGGCTCTAGGCTTCAGATTGGCACAGCTCCACCATTGCAGCCATCTGGGGAGTGAACCAACAGAAGGAAGACCTTTCTCTCTCTCTCTCCCTCTCACTGTCTGTAACTCTACCTTTCAAATAAATAAATAAAATCTTAGAAAAAAAGAATGGAGAAGATGTAACTGGTGAGGTTGGAGGGAAATGCAGGAAGTATGTATAGAAAAATGGGTGAGCAACTGTCTCAAAGGTTGTTGAAAGTCAACACAAGGACTGACCATGAACCTCTGGGTTCAGCCACATGTAGGAGTGGTAGGGACAAAACCTGATTGGAGGACACTGGGAAGAAACGAGAATATCAAAGATAACCATTATGTTATTTTGCTAGTAATTCCATAGCAAAGTGCCACAAACTAGGTGACTTAACTACAGACATTTATTTTCTCATGGTTCTGGAGGTAGGGAGTCCAAGACCCAGGTGTTTCTGGAGCTCCAGGGAAGAACCTGCCTCTACCTCTCTTCTGGCACTTGAGTGTCTACTGGCATTCTTGGGTGCTCCCTAGCTTCTTCTCCGTCCCCTCATCTCTGCCTTCACTGTCACATGGCATTGTCCTTGTCTCTGTGTTCAAGTTTTACCTTTTTATAAGACTATCAGTACTGTTTGATGAGGGACCCACTTTAATTTTCAAAGATGGGCTAATTAAGATGATGCTTATATGTTGATAGACATTAATAAGCAGGAAGGGGGGAAACTGAGGTAACAATTGCTGGAGAGATGTCCTTGAATAGATACGAGTGTGTAAGATCCAGCACCTGAGTAGAAGCATGGGCCTGAGAAATAAGTGAGGGCGCATATCCATGGCAACAGGAGAGAGGGCAGATACTCAGCATTGGTGGGATAGGCTGGTAAATATGGTGATGGGATGGTGAGGAAGGTCTCTTGTTTGTTTTGACAGGGAGTGGAAACAGGCTGATTTGGAGGGTAGGGAAGGATTGCCAAAGAAGGTGAAGATGCACAATGGTTTTACAGGATGACGAGATATAGAACTGTAGTTGGATTCCCTGTCAGTCCCCTCTGCCACACTGGTCTGCTCCCTGTGCTGTGGACACTCCAGATAAGCTCCAATCTGCTCCCATCCCAGGTCCATTGTCATTTGTTCTTTCAGGAATGTTCTTCCAGATGTCTGCCTGGATCAGGTCCACAAAACTCAATTATTTGCTCAATGATCCTTTTGGTATGTGTGTGGTTATTGATGGCCACCGCTAAAAAGACCTCTCCAATGCTTCCTTATTCCCTTTCCTGTTTTATTTTTCTTTATGGCATTTATTACAAGTTCAGTAGTGTCCATTTGGTGTATCCTCTTCCTCAGCTTCATCTAAGTTCCACAAGGGCACAAATTCTTGTCCATTTTAATCAGTCCTCCATCATTAACACTTTGAACAGTGCCTGATACATAGTAATCTGTTGAAAGAATGAGTGAAATGTAGGGGATGGGGAATGTAGGGTGTAAGGTTTGGTTAGAACTGAGCTTAGAGAGGAAGAAACATTGTGGTTAATGCATGACCAGCTGTAGGGTCTAACATTGCAAATGCATGCAGAGAGAGGGTGGAGGACAAAGTCACTGGAGAGGAGGGTCTCTGGAAACTGGAAGTCCAGGAAGGATTACTTCCAAGAATTCCAAAATCACTAGTGATTATGATGAGTCATGTGAGAGAGTGTGACAAGGAATGAGGGGCAGAAAACCCAGGGATGTTGAGGTCTGTTGATAACTTCAGTAAGAGGGGATGCTGTGTTAGTCTAATGGCATGGGCCTCAAGGATGGAGATTTTAGGGAAAGGGAAAGGGAAAGGGAAAGGGAAATTGGATTAGCATCTGCAATAAAGCTGGGAGGATACCTTCTCCATTGCCAGACTCAGGGTATTAAGCATGCAGTTGAAAAAGTAACCAGGATGACGGGGGGTGGGGGGTGGGGTGGGGGGGTGTGCTACCGGAGGAGCAAGGTTCTCAGGGAGAGCATTTTCAGTAAAAGCAGAAAAGTCAAGAGAACTTTCAGAAAAAAGGATGATTGAAATAGGGATTTTGTTGACAATGCCTCGTGAATGCATAGGCAGTGGAGTTTTTACTTGTAGGAGTTGGGGTAAAATTAGTGCTCAACAGAGCTCCAAGAAGGGGAGATTCTGAGAGATGAGGAGTTTGGGAGTCTTGGAGTCTTGTGATGACCCAGACAAATGGTGAGAAGGAATTAGCCTGGCTGGACTCAGTGCAGGCTGTCTGATGAAGCCATAACGTTGGGAGTTGGGAGAGGAAGAGGATGGTGGGAGACCAGGATTATTATATACTTTACAAGTTTGTCTTCCCTTCTGACCATGGTAATGGGGAAACAGGAGAGCATGGTCTTACCTGCAGCACACAGGGCTGGCATACAGATATGTTCTCTTTTGAACTGGTTTTCTAGGGCTACCATGGCAAAGCACAAGAGACTGAGTATCATAAAAACCATTCTCATAATTCTGGTGTGTGGGAGCTGAGATCAAGGTATGGGCAGGTTTGATGCCTCCTAAGGCCCCTCTCCTTGGTTCACAGATAGTGTCTTCTCGCTGTGGTTCCATATTCCATGCTCTGTTTCCTCTTCTAATAAGAATAGCATTCAGTTAGGATTAGGACCCTCCCAAATACCTCTCTTTTAAAAAATTTTATGTAAGTTCAGCAACTTTCATGTATTTCATACATACAGATTTAGGAACATAGTGATACTTCCTACCCTACCCTCTCTACTGCCAATGCTCTAGTCCTTCCTCCTCTTTCTCCCATTCCCACTCTTAATTTTTACAAAGATCTATCTTTAGTTTACTTGATGATCATTAATTTAACCATACACTAAGTAAAAAAGAGTTTAGGCCGGCGCTGCGGCTCAATAGGCTAATCCTCCTCTTTGTGGTGCCGGCACACCGGGTTCTAGTCCCGGTCGGGGCTCTGGATTCTGTCCCAGTTGCCCCTCTTCCAGGCCAGCTCTCTGCTGTGGCCAGGGAATGCAGTGGAGGATGGCCCAAGTGCTTGGGCTCTGCACCCCATGGGAGACCAGGAGAAGCACCTGGCTCCTGCCTTCGGATCAGTGCGGTACGCCGGCTGCGGCGGCCATTGGAGGGTGAACCAATGGCAAAGGAAGGCCTTTCTCTCTGTCTCTCTCTCTCACTGTCCACTCTGCCTGTCAAACAAACAAACAAAAAAACAAAAAAAAAGAGTTTAACAAATAATATGAAGGAAAAAAACTACTGTTCCTCAATGCAAGAGACAAGGGCTCTAAACAATCATCAAGTCTCAAAATGTGCATTTTGCTCTTAAAGGCCTATCTCCAAAGACAGTTCTTTCTGAAATCCTCAGGGTTAGGAGTTTAACACATGAATCTTGAGGGAACACAATGCAGCCTGTAACACCTTCTCATGTTTAAATAAATACATAGCCTCTCTCCTTTGAAATCCTTACCACATTATTGGCAAAAGAAGAATCTGAGACCCAGAAGGTATAGTAACTTGCTCAGTCATACTTCTTGGGCAGATTTTGAAGCTCATTTAAGCCATACTGTCTTGCCCAAACCTACACTGGTACATGGTATATAGCAAGTTCAATAAAGAGCTCATGAACCAATGATTTTGATTGCAAATCACTTCTGTCTATTGCCAAGAGTGAGATCTTCTGAAAAAAAAAAAAAAGAAAATAACATTACTCCTACTGAGGAAAGACATTGGACTTGAATGTTTGTTAATTATCTATGAATGACATTTCCATGGACTTTTCCAAAAGCTGTCTCAGCATCCTCCTGATGAGAGAATTCTTATTCCTGTTTTTAAAGATGAGGGCATTGAGGCTTGGAGAAGTTGAGAAGCTGTTGTATGTCACAGAGATAATAAGAGACAGGGCTTGCATTTTTTTTTTTTTTTTTTTTTGACAGGCAGAGTTAGTGAGAGGGAGAGACAGAGAGAAAAGTCTTCCTTCCATTGGTTCACACCCCAGATGGCTGCTACAGCCAGCGCGCTGCGCCGATCCAAAGCCAGGAGCCAGGTACTTCCTCCTGGTCTCCCATGCGGGTGCAGGGCCCAAGCACTTGGGCCATCCTCCACTGCCTTCCTGGGCCACAGCAGAGAGCTGGACTGGAAGAGGGGCAACCGGGACAGAACTGGCGCCCCAACCGGGACTAGAACCCAGGATGCCGGCGCCACAGGCAGAGGATTAGCCTGGTGAGCCGCAGCGCCGGCCAGGGCTTGCATTTTAAAACTTGTCTAGTTTCCAGTACCCCAACAATAGCCTTATGGTTGTGTACTCCATAGGCTCTGGAATGGTTATGTTCAGTTTGCAGCACGTATAGGCCCTGTGAATATTGGAGTATTTAGGATGGTGATTGAATAATTCAATTCCAAAGTAGAATTTCTGAACAGGCTTTGGAATAATGCATGATTTCCCGAGCTGGTGACTTTGAAGGAAATGGCAGTCATTTGGATCTTTTAACATTTTATCTTTAGAAAGAAAAAAGGTTTTTGTGGCTTCAGTTCACATACCTCTGTTTATATTACTGTAAGTACATCATGTGTTTTGAGTTCTTAAGACCTCCTTTACAATTCAGCAATTAGTTCAATAATTAATATATACAAAATAAAGCACATATCAAACACTCTGAGAATTTTTGCTTTTAAAATCTTTGCTTATTTGTTTCCTCTAAAGAAATTCTCACAGTCCATTTTATCAGAGTCAGAAAATCCGTCTTGTTCTATCCCCAAATCATCCAATTTCAAGCTTTCAGAAGTTGGCAGGCATGGGAGAGATCTTTACGATACTGGTGAATCACATAAGGACAAATTTATGTGCTTTTATTTTTAAAGATATTCAGGAGGAAAAAAGGGAAGTGAGTGTTTATTTATGACAGTCCTAGCTCTAAATGCAGTTTCTGACTGCAGGGTCCTGCCTTTGTTGACTATACATGCCTTCATGTTTCAGTGCTCCTTCCAGGGGATATTGGGCTCCTGGAGCTATCTGTCCATCAAAGCAGCTCCCGAAGGCTGAGCCTGAGCCCAGGCATGTCCAAAAGATATCTCTATCTAAGCCCTACCTAACAGTGATTCTTTCATTCTAGCACAGGGAACTGTGCTAGTACAGCAGGTGCCTTGGACAGTGAAACACCACACATCCTTGGCTCTGCAGCAGTTGGGTCTGGAAGCTGAATTTTGAGTTTGTGTATTTTTTTCTAGGTGGAATGGTGTTCATATGACATTGGGTTCAATTAATGACATAGGAAAATGCATGGCATAGCACAGGCTGGGCTCTGGGCACCTTTCCTAACCTTCTGGCTCCCCAGCTTCTTTGTCCTTACTGGAGCATTTTATTCATTTCCTTTAAAAACTCTACTGAGGCAAAATTTCCTGTATCTATTCATGGGTATTTTTTTTTGACAGGCAGAATTAGACAGTGAGAGAGAGAGAGAGAGAGAGACAGAGAGAAAGGTCTTCCCTCCGTTGGTTCACCCCCCAAATGGCTGCTACAGCCGGCGCGCTGTGCCGATCCGAAGCCAGGAGCACTTGGGCCACAGCAGAGAACTGGACTGGAAGAGGAGCAACCGGGAAAGAACCAGCGCCCCAACTGGGACTAGAACCCGGAGTGCCAGTGCCGCAGGCGGAGGATTAGCCTAGTGAGCTGCAGCGCTGGCCTTCATGGGTATTTTTGACAAATATGTGTACCCATGAAACCATCACTACCATCAATATACAGGAAATTTTAATCACTCCCAAAACTTTGACTGTACCACTTTGTTTTGATAATATCCTGTTCACATGTGTAGTTCCAGGTAGCCACTGACTTGCCTTTTGCATTTTCCAGAAATTTATATAAACACAGTTATCCAGTAGGCATTCTTTTCTCTACCATTTGTTTTCACCTAGGATAATGATTTTAAGATTAAATCTGCCATTTTTGTTTATCCCTTCTTTTCTCCCCCTTTCCTGTTGTCCTTGGGTGGCATAAATATATATTTTTAAACATTTCTATTTGATTTTATCTATTGACTTTGAAACTATCTGTATTATTTTTACAGGTATCCCCAGGGATTAGACTATATAACTGGACCACATATCGATTCATTGCCTCTCAGTTCCAAATTCAGACTCTTCTTCTCCATTTTTGGTTTATTTGTTTTCGCTGGGCTTTGTGACACTGGAGCTGGAACCAATAAATATTTCAGTTTTTCGAACTGGCACAACGTTAGGCTTTGCCAATAGAGGGCACTAAAGGGCTGCATGTCTAAAGCAAGAAGAGGCCTTTTCTTGGTTAATGGGTTCTGTTTCCTCCTATGGCCTTGCAGTCAGCACACTAGCATGTGGAAGACCCAGGGGTCCTCACTCTGTAGAGGGTATCTCTGCTGCCCAGGAGGTCTCTCTGCTGACTGCCCTAGGCCCATTAACTGTCCAACAGACCATTCTTTTTGGACCAGCTGCAGCCTGCTTGCACCCTTTAATGATTTTCTGTGCCATCCCGTGGGTGCTCCTAACAGAATAGCTCTATGCCATATAATATAGTAGGCAAAGAGATGTGGTAGCCACAGCCTCTCCAACAAGCTCTTAAGAGGAAAGGACTCTTCCAAATTCTTAGAAATCCCCTGCATGATCTCTTAACCCAAGAAATAGTAACTCCTTGTGTTTGCCATTCTTTAAGATATGCTTTTACCCTTTAATGTAGTTAACCACGTCTTACTAATTATAACAACTTTTTTTTTTCTCTGCACAGGTCAATAGTATGGTTTCTGTCTTCTGACTAGACCCTGATTAATACAATGTCCTTAGCAATTTAATGTTGTAGCATTTTTCCAGAGTATCTAAACCACAGAGATCCATGTATCCATATCTCTTCCTTATCTATAATTGTGATGTTTGTTGTCTCTACCTACATTGTAAACCCAAAAAGGAAGGTAATATTTTAACTATTTAATGGAAATAGAGAGGAAACAAGAGTTTTTACAGTTACCTAGATACTATATAGATTCTCTTTTTTCTTCCATCAATATCTTAATTTCCCCTGATATTGTGGCTCTTAAGCTGAAAGAATTGTGTGTAACACCTATTTTTAAAAATTTATTTATTTGAGAGGTAAAGAGACAGAAAGATACAGAATCAGGGACAGAAAGCTGCTATGCTGCTATCCACTTGCTCACTCTAAATACCCACAATATCTGGGGCTGGGCTGGGGTTGAAGCTGCAAGCAAGGAGCTCACTTCAGGTCTCCTATGTGGGTGGCAGGAACCCAGTCACTTGAGCCATCACTGCTGCCTCTCAGGATCTGTATTAGCAGGGAGCTGAGTTCAGGAGTCGGAGCAAGGTACTCTGATTTGACATGTGGGCACCTTAACTGCTAGGCCAAATGTCCACCCATATTAAGCATTTCTTACAGTACTTGTGCCAGATTCTCTTAGTGTTACATTGAATGTGCACGTCTTCATGTTGCTATAACTCTGCGTTGATGTGATCTTCTGGCCTCCACAGTTCCTAATCTGTTGAATTATTTATTTCTCTACATTGATATATTGTTTTTCGCTAAATGCTGTTAAGCTTTTTATTCTTAATCTTTCTTCTTTTAGCCATTTTACTATGCCTAATCATAGGTTTTTGTTTTGTATTTGTATTTGTGCTGTTTGGAGTTTGCTGAAGATGTTGAATCTGTCAGTCATTATATCCTAAATAGTTTTCTCAATAGTTTTCTAAATAGTTTCTTTTCTTGGAGGTGTGTTAGACAAGATTGTCCCACAAATTCTCAGACTTTTAATTTTTCCTCAATCTTTTATCTCTCTGTTTTTCATATTGGATAATTTTTTCAAGGTCATTGGATTCTGTATCATTTCTATTCTGATATTAAGACCAGCCAATGGATTTATAATTTTCAGATATTGTATTCTTCAGTTCTAAATTGGTTCTTTTTAAAGGTTATCTATCCTTCTGCTGAGATCTCTTTCATTATGAGCATATTTTAATTTTCCTCACAGTGTATAGTTCTAACAGCTGGACTGTAGTGCAAATCTCAGACCAGTTTCTAGTCCTCTGCCTCTTTTTCAGCTGGAACATTTGCAGCCTGCCTTGCTCACTTGTGACTCAGGGGTTAGCTGATGACTGATGACTGATGTAGAGTTTATACACGCACTGCGCTCCCCTTCTTGGGTTCCCTTCTTGCTAGAATGCTCCCTGGAAGTTCTGGTGTCCTTGGCACTCTTGAATTTTCCTCCTCTGAATAGAGAAAATGCCAGGTTCTCTCTCAGAAGTTGCTCCAGGCCATGTCATGACCACAGCCCAGCTTGAACCAGAGCTACAAAGATGGCACTAGGGAACTCACCTAGTACAGTCCTGTCTTCCAAATTCCAGCTCCCTTGCAAATCCTGCCAGTCTTTTTTGCTCTGCAGGGGCTTCAGGCACTATTCTGGCATTGCATGTATTAGATATTTGTAACAGGGTCAGTCTGCTGGGAAATTACACCACCTTCCCACAGCTGAGACTTCTTTACCCACTCTTTTTCACAACCTGGGTAATGGACATGCATCTCAGTCTATAAACAAGTGTGTGAAGATGTTGAATCTGTCAGTCATTATATCCTAAATAGTTTTCTCAATAGTTTCCTAAATAGTTTCTTTTCTTGGAGGTGTGTTAGACAAGATGGTCCCTAATCTTCCCTCTGGTCTTCCACTTCCCTAGTTTTACTGTTGGGAGGGAGCCCTGGGCCTTCTCTTCTCCCAGGACCACAGACCTCGTTCTTTTTCTTTGTTCTCCCTTCTCCCCTCAGCACAGGGAAATTGTGGTTTAGTTTGGGCCAAATTATTTTATCAAATTTCTTCAAGACACATTTTTTCCCCTGAAATGTCCAATATTTTCTAAGAATTTAGGCTTTAGGACATGAGCCAGAAAGACGTATGAGTTACTTTGGCTTCCACCCTGCCAAATAGTTCCCCAGAGGCTATGAATTCACAGTGGGCCATGGTCTTGCATAAAGGAGAATGAAGGAGACCAGGGAGAGAACAAATCTAGGGGGAGAGAAATTTCATAGCTTGATATTTCCAAATACTATTCAGGCAAGGAAAATGTCTTATTCTTCTCTGACTCCATAATATAACTCAATGCCTGACACATGGTGATTTTTCTGTAAACGCGTACTAAATGAATGGGCCAATTCACTGTGTAATATTGGCCAAGTCTCAAGACTTCTAACCTCTGTTCTCTTATCTATAAGATAGAGATAATGATGGTGATGTCATAGTATTGTTGTAAGATTAAATGAGATTATGTACACTTTATGAAGAGTTTTCTAATTGTAATGTTCTATTACTGTTATTATAAATGTTTGCCAAGCTGAGATAGTACTTGGCATCTTCATCTAAACTCTGGGTGATTCTAGACAGACCTAGTCAACCGGAAACATATTTTTATCTTTATCCTGGAGAAGCTGTACAATTTCAGTGCATTTTTTTTCTCTCCAAATTATTTATCGTCCTGATGACAGTTTTTATGTCAGTCTGCATGATGATTCCTGGGTGATAAGAAAGAATCGATTTTGGATTAGATTCTGCCTAGCATGGAGTAACTAGTACAGTACTGAGAAAATGACAGTAATATTGTATCTTATCTTAAACGCATACTTTGGCTATTTGCATATTTTAGTTAGAATTTGAACTGAATTCTAACTACATGACATGTTAAGGTACCTTTTAAGTGTACCTTTTGGGTAGTCACAGAAAATGCTTTCCAGACTGCCTGATGAAGTAAAGATGGAGTGAGCTTAGCATCTGTTGAAACTTCCTTAAATTGGCCAGTGTTTAACAAGAATTTATGATTTTGTGTGTTCTTTGTGTGTGAAAAGGACATCACTCATTTCCTAAGAACTCAGTAGTAGGAAGGGCTGTTGACACTGTACTCAAGGACTGGGTGTCTTCCAAGGAGCTAATAAGACAAGGCCAAGGGGTCATCTGCCTCCTTTCAAAAGTCGTAGGGACTTTCATAGTACTTGCTGGCCAGCAGCATGGCAGAAACCCCACATGGACTAAAGCTTGCATTTCAACCGTGGGAGCAAAGTACGGTCAGGATTTGCAGGATGGGCTAATGGGCACATGAGTTCTATTTAAAGTCTCTAGGAATTCTAGTTAAAGTCTATTATAAGAAATAGGGTTTGAGGGCAAACCCCAGATCCCAAATCTCTCTCCACATGGAGAGGGAGTAAAAGACTGGAGGGAATGGCATTAGGAGGTGATGTCCATGTTGGGAGGTCCTCCTTCAGGCTGTAAGTATGGGAATCTAGAGGCCAAGGATATTTGGGAGTAGAAAATCTAGTCCCTGGAGGACTTGAGACTTCCTGACTTTGGGCAAGAGGCTTTCCGGTTACCGGGATTATTTAATCAGTAAATATATCTTTGTTTGCCTCCTAGATACAAGACTCTGTATTACATGATTGGATAAAAGAGAAAGTTTATACTTTCCAAAAATATTTTTTAAAAAATATTTATTTTATTTATTTGAAAGGCAAAGTAACACAGAGAGAGAGAGAGAGAGAGAGAGGAGAGAGAGAGAGGCAGAGACAGAGGGAGAGGCAGAGACAGAGAGACAGACAGATCTGTTATCTGCCAATTCACTGCCAAAATGGCTGCAATAGCCGAGGTTGGGTCACGCCTAAACCAGGACCCAGGCACTCCATCCAGGTCTCCCATGTGGGTGGCAGAGCCCCAAGTACTTGGGCCATCTTCTTCTTTCCCAGCCACATAAGCAGGGCGCTGGTTTGGAAGTTGAACAGCTTGGACTTGAACTGATGCTCCAATATGGGAATATGGGATGCTGGCTTTGCTGGGCAGGGTTTAACCCACTGTGCTACAATTCTGGCTCCAGAACTTTTTTCCCTTATGCTATATATCTCTTTTAAGTTTTTAAAGGTGGGCTTTCCTGTATATTGTAGTGTGAATTCTGGAGCCAGAGTTGTAGGGTGGATCCTGGTACCATCATGCAGTAGTGTACTTTCTTGGGAACATTACCTAATCTCTGTGCTTCTGTCACTTACTTATCAGTAAAAATAAAATAACAGTAGTGCCTATTTCATAGGGTCCGTGTGAGGTTGAAATATGTTATTTTGTATAAAGTTCATAGAAGAGGGCCTGGTATGGTGTAGTGTTGTGCTCAGTAACTGCTATCTGTTTACTCTCATTCTGTGGAGATGGGCCGTGCAGGGCCAATAGTGAGTGGTCCTGGGTGATCCTGAGCTGTGATGATGCTGATGGGAGATGTGAGAAGCAGAGTAGACGGAGTAAGCTGGGGAGCTGCCTGCAGGAGAGCAGCCCAATAGGAGAGTCCATAAGGAAGAGCAGTTGGGGTCCTTGGAGGAAAGCCTGGCACCAGGGTTATCCACCATGTTCTACCATGCGCATGTTCCACCATGGGGTAGCCACACAGATGCTATGCCAATGGGATTTGGCACCTGAAGACAGACGTCTGAGGCGCTAGGGTCAGAAGGGAATGCAGTGTGAAATGGATTTGGTGCTGAGTCAATGGTGTTAAGTTAGTGGAGGGGAGAGCTGCTTACAGACAAGCCTGGGTTTGGGTCTGTGTCCTGGCTGAACTGAGACTGGGCATTAAAATCTGAGTTGATGGGGTGGGTGTTGTGGTGTAGCAGGTTAAAATGCCACTTGGGATGCTTGCATCCTGTATCAGAGGGCCTGGGATCAGAGTCTTGCCTCCACTTTTGACACAGCTCCCTGCTAATGGGCACCCTGGGAGGCAACAGGTGATGGCTCAGGTATTTGAGTTCTATGTGGCAGACCCAAATGGAGTTCCCAGCCACAGCTGTTGCAGGCATTTAGGGAGTGCACTAGTGGATGGAAGATCTCTTTCTCTCTGTTTCTCCCTCTCTCACTGTCAGTCTGCCTTTCAAAAAAATAAAAATTTTAAAGATGGATTATTGCTAAAAACAAATCTGAATTGTTGAAGTGACAACAAGGGTAAGAATGCTGCTGTTGTTACCAGTGAGAGCTTTTATTGATGGTGCACTGTGAATCAGGAACTGAATTAAGTGCTTTATTCACAGAAACCCTACGAGGGAACTAAATCCCCATTTCTCACATGAGAACACTTAGTACAGAGAAATTAAGTGTCATGTAAATTTCACAGGTTGATGTGTGGAAGGTTGAGGGTGGAACCAAATGGTGAGATCCCTATTCTTAATCACTTAATATCCTAAAACTTGGAACCAAGTTGTTAGACAACCAGAGAGGAGTTTGAATGTAGAGGAACTGTAAGATTTCAACAACTTGTGTTTAGCAGGGATGGGTTAGGAGGAGGGAAAAGGAGAAGGAAAATCCTATGAGTAGAGCAGCCAGTTCAGCCCATGACTCTGCTTAATAAATGTGAGATTCAGACCTAGAGTGAGAATCAGATAGGAAACAGGAATTGCTGTTCCCTGGGCAGGGCTCTGTTTCTGATTGCTTCTCCTGGGTCAGCCTTTCACTGCACTGATTCCAGTGGTTTAGACACAGGCCATCCTTACACCTTGCATGAAGGCTGAGGGCTTCACCTTCAAGTTCAGTGGAAGAAACAGCCATTACCTCCAAAGTGGGAGGAAAAGCTGACTGGGCTGGGGTTACTGAGGGACGGTCTGTAGATCCTCAGCATGGTGCTTGCATTGGGAATTGATTGTAGGTGATCTTTTTCTTGGTGCTGGCCAACACTTTGGGCAGCTCCCATTTTCATTATCCCGGTGAGGAGCAGAAATAAAGCTGTACTGAGAGTCAAGTTATCAAACTCAAACTTAACAGTTAATGTATGAGCCAATTGTTTTCTATTTCCTGTACAGAGTAAGCACCCTGCATATGCAGGTTCTATACCCTTGGCTTCAGCCAACTGTGGATCAAAAAAAATTGCATCTATACCGAATGTAGCCTTTATTTCCTTGTTACTGTTTCCTAAACAATGCAGAATGGCAGCTATTTACAAAGCATTTACATTGTATGAGGTATTATAAGTATGGGAGGAGTACATAGTTTGTATGCAAATGCTATACAGTTTACATAAGCTACTCCAGCATCCATGGATTTTGGTATCTGTGTGTGTGTTGGGGGGTGGGGGTGCCCTGGAACCAAGCCCCATATTATTTAGATGGCAGAATTTATGCCATTTGGTTGAGCCTTTCCAAACTCTTATTTAGTTTAAATGTATTTCTTTTTCTTTCTTTTTTTTTTTTGGCACAAGTTTTTCTTACACACAAAAGAAATAGAAAGTGGAAAATGTGGGTAGCAAAAATGCCTGTAGAACTCTCTCAGTATTGTTCAGTGATTAGATAAGAGGAGAAGTACAAGAAATTTCCATTTCAATCAAGTTTCCCGTTAACAAAGAGACTGACTTATTTCCTAGTTTAAGTTCTCAGAGACTTCAGCAGGTCACGGTGCTATTGGTACTGGTGAGAAGTTGGTCCCTTGACGATAGGGAGGCTTTACTCAATTTTCAAGTGCATATCTTTTTATAGGCATGATGACATTAAGGTGAAAGAGTACCAGAGAGTAGCTGGGTTCCAGTCACTGTCTTGAAGGACCTTGAGTCACAACAGAATTTTGTTGTAAACAGTGGCATAATGTTGCCTATAGGGAATAGCTCCCATTAAAGGGAAAAACAAATTCAGGGTACTGGAAAGTTTGTGTTGAGATTGTTTTTGGGGTGGATTCTCAAGTCAGGGTAGTTGAACATATGGCCTTTTTTTTTTTTTTTTTTTTGATAGGCAGAATTAGACATTGAGAGAGACAGACAGACAGAGACAGAGAGAAAGGTCTTCCTTTTCCGTTGGTTCACCCCCCTAATGGCCACTACGGCCGGCGCGCTGCGCTGATCTGAAGCCAGGAGCCAGGTGCTTCCTCCTGGTCTCCCATGCGGGTGCAGGGCCCAAGTACTTGGGCCATCCTTCACTGCCCTCCCGGGCTGCAGCAGAGAGCTGGACTGGAAGAGGAGTAACCAGGACGGAATCCGGCGCCCCAACTGGGACTAGAACCCAGGGTGCTGGCGGCACAGGCGGAGGATTAGCCTAGTGAGCCACGGCACCAGCCGAACATTTGGCCTTAACTGCTTTCCAGGGGCTCAGCTTTCCCTGGGTGTTTGCCCAGCTGATAACTACTGCCATCATCAGCATGTAGGTGTCTGTGTGTCTGTGTGTGTGTGGTATGTATGAAAGAAGTAGGCTCTGCTTTCATTTTAACATCTTTAGCTGAAAGTATGGGAAAATTCCTTTTTCATCTGGCTCAGCTGAGAGATGGACAAAAGTTCACCAAGGCAGGAGCCGGGTTCTAGTGCCGGCTGCCTCTCTTC
Organism: Oryctolagus cuniculus; assembly: GCF_964237555.1. Classification (NCBI taxonomy): domain Eukaryota; kingdom Metazoa; phylum Chordata; class Mammalia; order Lagomorpha; family Leporidae; genus Oryctolagus; species Oryctolagus cuniculus. The sequence continues at coordinate 74,369,474 of NC_091446.1, read as the reverse complement.
CAGTCCAGCTCTCTGCTGTGGCCCGGGAGGGCAGTGGAGGATGGCCCAAGTGCTTGGGCCCTGCACCCGCATGGGAGAGAGGAGGAAGCACCTGGCTCCTGGCTTCAGATCACTGCAGCGCGCCGGCCGTAGCGGCCATTAGGGGGGTGAACCAATGGAAAAGGAAAACTTTTCTCTCTGTCTCTGTCTATAACTCTACCTGTCAAATTAAAAAAAAAAAGGTAACCAAGGCTATGTAAAATACTCATGGACAAAATAAGAGAACAAAAGAGATAAAATATTGGGCACACAAAAATGGTTTACTGAGTCCAGATACAATAGATTTTTATTTTGTGACCTCCAAGACACCCCACCTCCCACTAATCATGTTTTTGTGATTCTGAGCTTGGCCATTTCACTTGCCTTGGACAATGGAACATTCACAGGTGTGATGTAATTGACAGTGGAACTGTCCCTCCTGGGACAGCCACTCTTAGGATCCAGCTGCTATGTAAAAAGGTCCACGTGGAGAGATGATGGGGGGGGGGGGAAGAAAGAAAGAGAGAATGAGAACGAGATCCCAGCTTTCCAGCCATACATGTTGGAGAAGGTATCTTAGACGTTCCATTCCCAGGGGCTATGCTGTGGCATAGCAGGTGAAGCCATTGCCTGCAGTTCTGGCATCCATATGGGCTTTGGTTTGTGTCCCAGCTTTTTTTGCTCCACTTCCAATCCAGCTCCCTGCTGATGCACCTGGGAAAGCAGCCAAGGATGGCCAAAGTCCTTTGGCCCCTGCACCCAAGTGGGAGTCCTGGGGGCAGTTCCTGGCTCCTGGCTTCAGCTGGGCCCAGCTCACATCACTGTGGCCATTTGGGGAATGAACCAGCAGATGGGAGATCTCATGCTCTCTCTCCGTCCCTCTCTCTAACTCTGACTTTCAAATCAATCAATCAGTCAATCAGTCTTTTCTTTTAAAAAAAACATTTGCTTAAATTCACTATGTTTTGGGAATAATTTTTTATTCAGATAACTGAAATGCTGTGTATTGGATCCCACCGGAGTTAACTGCACTACAAGGCTCCTGGGTCTAGCCCCATGTTAAACTGCTGCAATAGATGAGCCTACTCTGATTTCAAAGACACGTGTACTTATGGAACTGCCTTCCCTGTCTTTCATCCCCCCTGCTCTGTGTCCATCTCTGGGGCATGTCTACCGTGTTAGTTCCATCTCTGGTCTGTTTTTCTAGCTGGTGCAATATAGCTAGAATCTGCTGCCCACTCTGTGACTTCGTGTTCCTTTTCTTCTAGTTTTCAGACTGAGACAACTTTAAGGTCCATGGTCAATTGACTGGACTGTGGTAGTGATAATTAGTGACCTTCTCCAGAGGAAGAGTTCTGAGATGGTGTTTCTCATGGGTCCATTCTCGGTTGTGAGTCCAGATAAGGCCAGTGCTCAAAGTCAGTGTTGATGTAGGAGGACCTAGATGGACCAACTCCCCCAGGTCATTGGACAGTAGTGAGGGGTACAGTATATTACACTCTGGCTGTATTGCCAGAGTTGGGTCAGAGATTGGCCAGTCTGGATTCTGGGGAGTTATTATAAGTGGTGTTAGTTAAGAGTGGAGCAAGACATCAAGGCTGTCATCAAGTCTGGAGGAGCAAGGTCTAGATCAGGCAGTGGGGCTGAGGTGTGGGTGCTCAGCAAGGCTCAGCCTGCACTGAACTGCAACTCTTTGCAACCGGGCTTTGTTTGGAAAGACCAGAGGTTCTGCTAGCCTTTTCTGCATGCATGGCATCTAAATATTCTCTCTCTTTCTCTCACACACACACACACACACAAACTAGCATCTACCAATTCTAAATGTTTAGGATGGCATGTCTGTATGCCTTTATAACCAAGAAGTAACATTCATTTCAAATGGAGTTTGGAATGATGTGTGAGGATAAGATAAAGGTCAAAGAGTTATTGTGCATCTATGAACTCTTCTGTGGCTCTCTAACCTCCCTGTCCATTTGTTACTGGAAACTTAATCCCCCAAATCACATGTTCATGGTATTTGGAGGTGGCGCTTTTGGGGAGTAATTAGGATTAGGTGAGGTTGTGAGGAGGATGTGTTCCCCAAATGGCATTATTGGCTTTATAAGGAGAGACCTGAGCTGGCATCTTTGCTCGTCAAGCCATGTTATAAAGCAGCAAACCCTGAGCAAAAACTGGCATCATACTCCTGAACTTCTGAGTCTTTATAACTGTGAGAAAATAAACCTCTATTCCTTATGAATTTGTCAGTCCCAGGTATTTGTTATAGCAACAGTCTCTTCTGTTGTAGATGGCAGCTGCTGAATTAAGTTGTCCCTCCTGTCTAAAATCCAGGCACAAGTAGACTCCACCACCCACAATGTTCTTGACTTAGACCTTCTATTAGTTTGTTTTGCATTGCTGTAATGAAATACCTGAGGCAGGCTAGCTTTATGAAGAAAAGGGGTTTGTTTAGCTCACAATTCTGGAAGTTCAGTGGCATGGTGCCAGCAGTGGCTGGGTTCTAGAGGAAGGGACCATTTCTTGAAATAGGAAGCCAGAGAATGATTCAGGGGTCAAGTTCAGGTTTTTGTAACAAGTCATTTACTCCTGAGATAACTCGGGGGCCTTGTGAGAGCTATCTTAATCCTTTCCAAGTGCATGTGCCCAGTTGGTCGAAGGGCCTCCTACTAGGCTCCACCTCTTAAAGATCTCACTTCCTAACTTAGCCACACTGAGAACCATGCTGTGGACACAGGAAGTAAACCATAGAAGGCCTGATTAGGAGATCACAAATCACTTAATAACAAAGTGAGCCCCTGGGGGCTCAGGCCAGAGAGGAAGGTGGTTTTGGTCTCCAGGGCTACTGTTGTAATACATCTTCCTTGATACCCACTCCCCCAGGTCAGCACTCTTGCCCCATTGAGCTAGTGGATCTGAGGACATGGCTATTACCCTGACTGAGCTTTTACCTGCAACAATAGTTGCGTCAGAATCTTTAGGAGGGGTCGGTGTTGTTCATAGCAGATTCAACCACCGCCTGCACCACACTGGCATCCCACATGGGTACCTGTTAGTATATTGGCTGCTCTGCTTCTGATCCAGCTCCCTGCCAATGGCATGGGAAAGCAGAGGAAGATGGCCCAAATTCCTAGGCCCCTTAATCCACATGGCAGACCCAGATAAAGCTCCTGCTGGCTGGCTTCAGCCTGGCTCAGCCCTTGCCATTGACACCATCTGAGGAGTTAACCAGTAGATGGAAGATCTTTCTTTCTTGTCTCTCACTCTCTCAAAAATAAATAACTCTTTTAAAAAAATCTTCCAGGAATTGGAACTGATAACCCTTAATGTGTTCCTTGAATTTATTTCTTGGGGAATCCCATGATTATGCTTGGGGCTTGGATGCTCCTGTTGACATATCTGGAAGTCAGGCTCTCAACACAAACTGGCAGGCTTAAAATATCCAGGATCAACACTGAAGCACTGGGGAAGCATCTCTGTGTCTTTTCATTGACTCAAATAAAAATGTTTCTTTTGTGTTCTACACACTTTTAAAAATAGTATCTTCAAGGAGGTATTTCTGGGTGTCAAAACCAAAGTCTCCATTGCTATGATATTACAATAGAGAATCCAAAGTCACTGGAAATCAGGGGAAAGAAAACAGGGAACTATGGAAGCAAATTGGGAAACAGGAATGTGAGCAGTAGAAATAGGGAGTGCATGTTGCAGGTACCAGAGAGGGAAGGGGAGAGGGAGAATGAGTAGCAGGTAGCAAGACAAGAGAAGAAAGCAATAGACCAGACAGGCTGGGAGGCCAGGCCTCCACAGGCTCTGAGTGGAGCTTTTTTTAGGAGCTGGGTCCTTTGGCTTAGCCTGCTGTTCATTTATGCTGTGGGATTTGAGTTTCCTGTTTCTTTATCTCTGAAATGCTAATTAACTGATTATCCAGTATCTGTTCTATAATTGCTCTTTATTCTTAATCCTTCTGAGGCACAGCCTAGAAGGAAGTGGCCCCAGTGCAGTGTGAGTGGGAAAATGTTCACCTGGTCAGATGGAAGGAGCTGATGGCTGCAAGGCCCACCAGGTGGTGCCTTCCTCACCACCAATGTAGAAGGGGAGGAACCTAATATGATTGAGTGCCTGCTACTCTCTAGGGACAGGTCTGTTAACCCTCGTGTCTTTTAGTCCTCACAGAAACAGTAAGGCTCCAGGGGTCACCTAGCCAGCGAGTGTCTGAGCAGATCTTATATCATGGTCAGTCTGATAAATATTAAAATTTTTCCTGAATCCCTGTTGTCTCCAAGATAGGTGTGAATATGCACTGTACATAATGCCGAATGTGGAAAACTGAAATACCGAAGGGTATGAGGTTGAAATCCCATCATCTGTTCAGAATTAATCGCCATTAATATGATCATTTTTGCTTAGGTTTTCATGAGCTTAAAACTGTTAAATAAAAACTGAAGGAGGCCACTGTTTTGAGCAAGGCTTCTGCTAGACTGAATTTCTAAATGGAGTCACTCACGCTAAAGTACCATGTCAGTAAGCTGTCTTTCTGAGCTCCTGAGAATGGCAGATTAGAGAGAGAACAGCCAAATTTGCCAAACAGGCCAGTACCAATTGGCCTGGCAATGATGTTCCCTCTTCCCTAATCCTTACACAGAAAAGTCACCTGAAGTCACCTGATCTAACCAGCTGTTTATCTATTGTTCTGTCCTCCTTGTTCCTACTTTACAAGGGAAGCAACTCTGAAGTGACCAGACTGCTTCTTGGTTTTTCATTTCTGCCTTCTTTAGTCCTTTTCTACCTGTAAAACCAATTCCTTTGCCTGGCTTATTGACTTAATCTGTTTTTATGGAATGAGGTGTTGCATGATTATAGAATAGGAAATTAGTCCAATTAAGGTCTTTAAACTAAATGATTGCAATTTTGTTTTCTGACAAAGGAAATTCCTTCTCAATTTATTTCAGTTTGTGTGTGTTTTAAAAAATGGCAGCTAGAAGCATAAATTATTTTTGGTCCAATGGGCAAAACTATGAAATAAACATAATTGTGAATATGAAGCTCTAAATCTGAATTTTCTGATTTTCACTTGTGACCCTGTGTGTATAACATAGTTGTCTCAGACAAGCTTCTGTTTGTTTGCTGTTTCATGAATTACATTTTTGGGAAAGATTCTGTAATCACATATCTTGAACTGGGAAAAGCAGCTGAAATTCTATCAGAAGTTTTGGTTGATGGCTATTTGTTGAGAGAAGAGACTTGTAACAGTTTTGCAGAAAATGACTTGGAATGTGGAGGATTACACAGAAGCCATGAAATGTGCAAATCATTTGACACAGAAATATAATTTCCAGGGTTTTTATCTAAAGGAATTAGGATACAACTCAATACAAAAAATGTTACATGGCATAGATGCTCATTTTTATATTATCTACTCTAGTGATTAATTGGCAACAATCTTTATATCAAATAGTGGAAGATAGTTATATGAAATAAGACAGCTGTTCATTATGATGCAATGCAGGTTGAGTATCTGTAATCTGAAAATTTGGCTTCTGAAATGCTGCAAAATCAAAAACTTTTTGAGCATCAGTGTGATTGTATAAATGATAGTTTCTGATCATTCAACATGCACAATCTTTGTTTTCAAGCACAAAATTATTAAACATAGTGTGTCAAATTACCCCCAGTCCATGTGTATTAGGTATATAGGAAAAATAAATGAATTTCTTATTTAGACTTGAATCCTAGCCCTCAAATATTTCATTATGTATGTGCAAATGTTGCAAAAATTAGAAAAAGATCCCCATTCCATTCTAGTCCCCAGCATTTTGGATAAGGGATACTCAATCTGTGTTATGCAAATATTAACTGTGATAGAAGATATAATATGTCAATAGACTAAAGATTCACTGAATATTAATAGTCATAGTAACTTTGATTTATTTAGTACCTACTCTGTGCTGTGTACCCTGTACCTGCTATCTTATTTTATCCTCCCCCAAACCTTGGTGTCAGAAGATTGTTTGTGTTTTTCTTATCTTAAAGTCAAAGAAACAGATTCAGATATGTTCCTTATGCAAGGTTGAAAAGCTGGGAACTGGAAGGAAGAGGGTGTATATCTAGCACTGCATGATAGTGAAGCCCTTGATTTCTACTGCTTTGTCACGTTGCCAAAATGTGCTCATATCCTGCAATGCTGTGAACCCATATGCTGTGGATTCTTGGGTGCAGGACAGGAAGCGGGCTTTCAGATGGAAGGGAGCTTTCATTCTCCAGTTGCCAGGAACGTTGACTGCTTAAGACTGACAGCTGAGTTCTTCTCTGGACATTGCTCTTGGCTGAAATGAGTATCCTCACCCAAGATGATGGTCTTCCCTGGAGTCAGCCTGAACTCACTGACCAGATGATACAGAGTATAAAGGCTTCCCAGCCCCTGAGCTGCCCCCAGGGTGGGCTGGGGCCTCTGCAGTTGGTTGTTGAAACCCAATTTCTCCTTCTGGCCAGGTTTTCTTCCCTTTCTCCAGGTGACAGATGCTGTTAAACCCAAGGGCTCTCTCCAGTAAAATTCAGTGTGAGGTCGAACTCAGAGCCTGTTTTCCTTGGGAACTGGGCCTTACATTCTGATAAGAAGTGTAGGTGAAGGCATAGAAGTAGATAACACAAAAAGGAAAGATACTTGTGCTGGGATGATGCAATCGCGGTGACTTTCTATCTTTTTAAATATTTCTTTGAATTTTACAGTTTACAGTGGAGGAGAGGAGAGGGAGTAAAGGCATTGCCTGAATGTGCAGCCGAGGAGCCATCTGAGAATAATTATGCTGTTGCTCTCACATACTTGCTGTCTTCCTCTCCTCTTCTTGGAAAGCCATGCTTTTGTTATTCTCTTTCCTCTATTTTTAAAATAAGATATTTATTTATTAGAAAAGCAGGGGCTGGTGCTGTGGTGCTGTGGTGCAGTGGGCTAAGCCTCTGTCTGCAGTGCCAGCATCCCATATTGGTGCCGATTTGAGTCCTGGCTGCTCCACTTCTGATCCAGCTCTCTGATATGGCCTAAGAAAGCAATAGAAGATGGCCCAAGTGCATGGGTCCCTGTACCCACATGGGAGACCCAAAAGAAGCTCCTGGCTCCTGGCTTTGGATCAGCCCAGCTCCAGTTGTTGCAGCCCTTTGGAGGGTGAACCAGCAGATGGAAGACTTTTCTCTCTGTCTGTCTGTAACTCTTTCTCTCAAATAAATAAATAAAAATCTTAAAAAAAAAATGAGTCACATACACACACAAACACACACAGTGATCTTGTATCTGTGGGTCATTCCCCAAATGACTGCAACAGCCAAGGGTAGGCCACACTAAATCCAGGAGCCAGGAACTCCAACTGCATTTCCCACTTAGGTGGCAGGGATGCAAGTACTTGAGCCGTCACCTGCTGCTTCTCAGGTACATTATCAGGGAGCTGGATGGGGAGGAGAGTGGCTGGAATTCAATCACAGGCACTCAGATATGGGATTTAGGAACAACAAATGGCAGCTTAACCTGCTGCATCACCATGAACATCCCCACTCCTTCTTCTGTTGTGAAAAGGGAAATTGTTCAGAAACCCAGAGTCCTTATTGTGGAAGGCATATGTTATGGTTTAGATAATAGTTTGAGTGTTCCCTAAAGACGTACATATTGAGGGCTTAGTGCCCAAAGTCTTATGTTAATGATGAACGGATTAATGTTAATGGTTAATGGATTAAGTTCTTAGAGATGTGATGGAATTATGGCATCTGGGCGGTGGGCCTAGTGGGAAGTGTTAAGTTCCCAGGGGATGTGCCCTTGAAGATAGTTCCCCTGAGAAGATTGAGGATGTGAGCCAAGTGTGCTTCCTGGCTTACCATGTGATCTTCCCTCTGTGTGGGTCCTCAATTAATGCCAGACCCAGGGGTCCACTCAGTCTTGGATTGCAAACCTTCAAAACCATGAACCAAAATATCTTTTCTCCATTTATGAGTAGCTTCTTGCAGGTATTTTAGTTAAAGTAAAAAAAAAAAAGCTGATTAATAAGACATGTGTGATTAGTAATTCTAATTTCTTTAGTTAGGGGAATTTCTTGGTGACTCGTCTAGGACAAGGGGATAGAAGATGGGTGTTGAAACCCAGTGAAAAAATGGGATGCTGTGGAGATGAGTAACCACATCATCCTTCTAAGATTTATCTTACAGTGTACCCCAGAATGCTCTGGAATATATTCATAACATACTTTTTTAAAATCTATCTGAATCCTTCGAGAGACACATAAACATTCATGACTCATGACAGTACCCATGGGGGTTAGCACACTCTGGTTCTATGTGGTGTTGCCCTGGGGAAATTGAGATCCAGGAGTACAATTTAGATGTTTTTAATGGAATGCTATTTTCCCTGGTAAGGGGGCAATATATTGGTGAATATTCTGTGCTGCTTCTTTTCTGATTAAATAAAAAACTTGAGCAGAACAAATCAATCTGCTTTCTCCCCCATTTAAACCACTGCTACTTCAACCTCAGTTTTATTACCTGTCACCTAGACGACTACCACAGCTTTGTAATAGTTCTCTCTGCCCCATTCTCTCTTTCTCCCTCATTCAGGTCTCCACCCAGCTGCTAAGGGGGTGTTCTTAAAATGCAAATATGATATTTACAATCTTCTGCTTAAAGTCAATGATTAGCTTTCCATTTATTCAGTATACAAATGCCTAATCAAGGAACAGAGAAACCTTCATGATCCCAGCCTACAATTTCAGCACCATGGCTAGCGAGTCACTTTTTTATGGCTCCAAATATCTCAGTCACTTTTATCTGAACAAAGCATAGGGCTTTTCCAAAGGCAACTCATTCCATCTGAAACGTTCTTCTGGAATGACTCAGCATTGACATCACTGCCTCTGAGAAACTGCTTAGGCCATTTAATCCTGGGTAACCCTGAACAGTCTTCACATATTGGTCAGGGTCTTAGCAGCAGATGACAGTATCCACTCTAGTTGGCTTAAGTGGAAAGGGATTAATGGTGGAAGTTGGAAAACTTTCTAGATTGTTGGAAGGTCTGTGGACATAGTCTCCACATTCACTTTCCAGTAGCAGCTCCCTGAACCACACTATGGAACAGTCTTGGTATAGGAGTAGCTTCTGTGTTGGCCTCAGAACCAGGCCACCTCTGCTGACACCCAACCCATTTAATGAGTGTCCAGAACTCTTCTCTGTTTCCTGGTAATTCACTTACAAGTCCAAGTCTTGTGTAGCTGTGTGTGCCTGCTTTGTAGAAACAAAGCCATATGTCTCCATTCTAACAGCAAGGGAGAGAAGGAACATTTCCTCTTTGAATTCTGCATTGAAAAGGCAGAATTAAAAATGTAGAGATACATCAACATATTGTGACTGTTCTTAAATGATATGTGGTTATATGAATGACAGAATTCCATGAAGTCTCTCTCCCTCTTAAAACAATTCTTACATTTTGCTACTGCTGTTTTAATACGAATGTTCCTCAGCCTATGATGTGTTGGGTTCCTGGTGAGTTGAAAATATCACAGGTGGGAAATGCATTGGGTACTCCTAACCTATTGAGGATCCTAGCTTGTCATCAGAGCACACTGTAGAGTGTCAATTGTGTCTTCTCACGATGGGGAGGCTGACTAGGAACTCTGGCTCTCTGCCACTGCGCAGTATCAAGAGGGTATCCTATCTCATATCACAAGCCCAGGAAAAACATCAAAACTCAAAATTCAAAGTACACTTTCTACTGAATACGTGTTACTTTTACACTGTTGTAAAATCAAAATATTGTTAAGTTGAACCGTAATTCAGGGACTGCCTGCTTTCCTTGCTGAACCATGGATTCAAGTTAGTGATGTCTTACTCATTTCTATATCCACAACCTTCCAGTACACTACCTGGCATATCAGTAATTCTTTGGTGATTGTTAAAATAATACAGCTATGAGAATTCCTTGCCTAGAATTTTTACACCATTAATTGTGTGAGATGTTAATTCAGTCTTGAAAACTGCATCACAATATCTATGCTGTAAAAAAGTCTTAAACTGAATTTTAAATAGCTCAAGCTTCAGGAACAATTTTAAATACTATTTCAAATTTGATCTTCAGGAGCAAGACCAAGTCCCTGCCTTTCAGTGTCACCTTTTACATCAAATGCCATGATAAACAGAGGGGTCTTCAGTCAATGACTGAGGGAGGTGAGGTTATCTTTAGTGCTCTTGGCCTCCCTTCTCAGCTCTCTTTTTCTCCTCTATATCACGCTTGGATGTCTAGAAAGGACAGTTACATCTCTACCCATTTAATACTCATAACTATTCCGCATGCTTTTACTATATCCATGTAATAGTCTAGGCCAGAAGTTGGCAAACTATGGCTTCAGGGTCCAAACCAGCTGCAAGAAGTCAGGGTTTGTAAATAAAGTTTTGTTTGCACTGTAGCCTGACTGATTCATTTATGTATTGCCCATGGCTGTTCAGCTATTATGGGAGCATTGTGTATTTGCTATGCCCTGCAAAGGCTAAAATATTTACGATCTGGCCCTTCACAGAAAAGTTTATTAGGTCCTGGCCTGAGCCTCTGGAGCACAATAGAATAGTTAGGACTGGAAACCAGGTGTTCTGATTGTAGGCTCCATTTCTGAAAACATGTGGAGATATTTCAAAGTAGATTTCTCCAACTGGAGTGTTCCTTTTGTCTCAGTTGATTCATACTGCTGACCAAGTGAATCAAGCATGGAGTTTATAAGCACATATCTATATAGCCTTTTTGGCTGTGAAGGGAAAATCACAGAGTATTAAATAGAGTGGTTTTTAGTGATTTGTGCATTCAACATGCATGAGTTGTTCGCAGGTAGAGTACAAGATTCTGCAAATACAGATAATCAGTCTTTATGTTTCTACCAGAAACTTCAAGGGCATAAAATTGTTCTGGTTAGTTATTGTTGTGTGACAATCACTACAAACTTGGCAGCTTAAAACAGCGGACATTTTAAATATAAATATTTGCTTTTGAATTAGGAATTTGGGCAGAGCTATTCTGGACAGTTTTTCTGTTCTGTGTGATGTCCACAGGGGCTGGCCTGTGGTCACTGTTGGGTGGAAGACTGGTCTGGATGGTGGAAGAGGATTTCATGCAAGTAGGTGGCATTTTGTGGGGAGCATTAGAAGGCTGGGCATAGCTGGAGCTGTCAGCCAGAGCATCTACCTGTCATTTCTCCAGCATGGCAGCCTCACGGTGGTCACGATGTCCTAAGTGGCTGCTCAGGACTCTCAGAGAGAGTATTTGGAGAGAAAAGAAAGTGGAAACTGCTAGTTTCTTAAGGCCTGGAATTACTTTTGCCATATTTTATTGAATAACATGGTCCTTAGCCCACCAGATTCAAGAGGGGGACACAGAAATTACTTCTCTATGGGATACATGTCAAAGGATTTGTATCCATTCTTAATTTGCCACAGAAATTGATTAGGAAAAGTTTAAAACATGCATCAATACAAATATGCACGGTGAATCTCTCTCTCCCCCACCCCTATTAAACAATCTCCTAATCCTAGGAGATTTGAGGGTTGAATAATGAGCGCATCCCTCAGATTTCCTCCTTCCAAATGCTAATAATCTGCTTTTACATGCAAAGAAACTGTAAAACTATTCTTTTTTTTTTTTTTATTTTGACAGGCAGAGTGGACAGTGTGAGAGAGAGACAGAGAGAAAGGTCTTCCTTTGCCGTTGGTTCACCCTCCAATGGCTGCCACGGCTGGCGCACTGTGGCCAGCGCACCGCGCTGATCCGATGGCAGGAGCCAGGTGCTTCTCCTGGTCTCCCATGGGGTGCAGGGCCCAAGGACTTGGGCCATCCTCCACTGCACTCCCTGGCCACAGCAGAGAGCTGGCCTGGAAGAGGGGCAACCGGGACAGAATCCGGCGCCCCGACCGGGACTAAAACCCGGTGTGCCGGCGCCGCAAGGCGGAGGATTAGCCTAGTGAGCCGTGGCGCCGGCCAGAAACTGTAAAACTATTCTAAAGTACATCTCAGGCAAGACTCTCCAGAGCCACCATTCTGTGTTCTTGGCTGAAGAACATCCAGGTGCTGGAGCTGCCCATCACGAGGTCAGAGATCATATTTTGATGTGATCATCAGAGGCTGAAAAAGCCAGCGCCTTCATGGGGGCATCCCACAGCATTTGCTTTAGGGCCTAACAGTAAGGTTCAATATTAAGTACCACCTCAATTCATGGTAGAACTGGGGAATCTGGAATGTCCTAAGTTCCCCTTGTCTATTCCATGCATGAGAGCCCCTAGCTGAATAATCCTCCTCACCAAGTGAACCAGGTACAGTTCCTCCTTATCCCTGCATTGAAAGTCTCATTTATCTGTCAACAGTGGAATTTTCCAAACCAACCAAGTATATCCCCTAACAGGAAACAGGGGCCACCCTATTATCTTGATACTGAAAGCCTAAGTATGGTCTGTTTGGCAGTTTCTTCCTTCCCCAGGATGTGAGTACATGTGATCAATAGTGTGCTGCTGTGAATCTCACCTGTCCCGTGCTGGAGTTGTGGGTATGGCCAACCCCAAAACCCTAGGGAAGCTCCACAGTGAAGTGAAGAGGAAACAGCTCAAATAAAGAAGCACTGAGACCTGTAGAGGAGGGCCTGTTTAGATACTATGTGCCTGTGCAGTTGGGAGTCTTGCCCCTAAGAGCCTCCTTGGTGACAGAATGCTTCTGCAGGCTCCTCTGGGCACATGGGAAAATTCACTGCAAGAGCACCAGGGTATAGCTGAACCTTCCCAGTAACTATAACACTAACTGCTGAGGTCTAGTACAAAATGATCCATTGAGAGTGACGGAGTCCAACCATCAAATGGTTTCTAGACCATTAACTGCAGAGTAACCCATATAAAAAAATGACAACCAGCCTACATTGAGATTCTGACATTCACTTTCAATCTTTATTTATTCAAAAGTCAGAATAGGAAAATTGCTTCTACTGTAATTACTGCCACACATCTTTTTCTTTTTCCATTATCCCAGCTCTGATGATTCTTTTTGGTGGGTCCTTGACTCACCTGAGATGTGCTAATCTGTAAAATGGGGATCATAATAATATCTACCACATAAAGTTATAGTAACATTGCAGTTTCAACATGTATAAGTTCTTAGTAAGCATCAAGGGAAACTTTAAATTGAAAAAATGTGTGGGGCCAGCATTGTGGCATAGCCAGTGAAGCTGTTGCTTGTGACACCAGCATCCCAAATGCTGGTTTGTGTCCCAGCTGCACCACTTCCAATCCAGCTCCCTGCTAATGGTCTAGGGAAAGCAATGGAAGATATCTCAACTGCTTGGGCTACTACCACCCATGTGGGAGGTCCAAAGAAGCTCCTGGCTTCCACTTGGCCCAGTCCTGGCTGTTGCAGCCATCTGAGGAGTGACTCAGTGGATGGAAGATCTCTCTCCCTCTCTCTCTCTCTGTCTTTCCCTCTGCCTCTTTCTCTGTAACTCTGACTTTCAAATAAATAAATAAATTTTTTCTTAAAGTGGAACCTTGGCCAGTCCTAACCTTTCCAGGTGTCTATTCAATGAAACCTCTCCAGACTTACAATTAATCCAGGAAAATGTGAATAACTCAGATTGAATCAGTTGGAGAATGAGGCTACATAACAAATGATTGAAAATGTTAGAAAGTGCAGTATTGACAGTCTTTTCAAACAGCCATGGGGAAGGGTCTCAGCGGCTGGGCCTGCCAGCTAAATGTTTAAGAAGAAGGATTTGATCTTGGCCTTAACTATGCATAGAACTGTTAGAAAAGGGAAGAATGGTGCTACATATGAATGGAATCTGTAGTAATTTCTAAGAACATGCATATAGCCCTAGAAAATACTAAAATTGACAAAACTTTACTTGTCAAAATCATTAAAACAGGAAAATGCCATTAATTATGTGTTTACTTATATAGTAGACATATTTATATGTCATCACTAGCTCAAACCTTACTTCCACCAAAAAGCTAATCTTGTTCAAGAACTTGCCACCACTATGCTACTACTGTACTGGACACACTTCTGGGTGGCCCTCATACTCCATAGTATAACATAACTTACCCATCTCCTAGGCTTGGCTCTCAATCTACAAACTCAAGTGTCAAGTGGTACAACTCAGTTTCAACTCAAGATGACATAATTTCTAAGGGGCTTTGTTCATAACCAAAGTAAGGGGTAGAATTGCAGGTGCACAAGGTTATCTATTCACGTAAGCCTAACCCTAGATTTCTAGTTCGTGTGAGTTCACTTTGGATTACCCAGACCTTGTTCCCATGATCTTCAAGCTCAGAACTTGTCTCCACTACTTCCCTGCATTTTGGGCACATGGAAATAATCTTGTTGTTAAAGTCCCAGATGTATGCTGTTTCTTTTCTTGGGTCCAGGCATCTCATAGGCCTGAACCCAGTAGAAGAGTCTTCATCTAGGATCCACCAGTATCAGTCTTCTCTAGGATCAAAAAATATCAATTCTCATCACTTCTCCAGCTCTCATCCCCAAGCCAAAGGACTTCTTTTCTAACAGAAAGGATGGGGAAGGTTGGAGGATGATTGTTCATTTTTGTCTCTCCAACATTTCCTCTAGATCACAAATTCCTTCTGTTCCCCATAAATCCACTCCACATGCCCTTCTACTTCACTCCCCACACTGTAAACCCCCACACCCTTGCACCCAAAGAAGTACACTATTTATTTCCATGGAATGTGTGGTGTGTTCCTTTCCTCTCCTAAATGGCAAAATAAATAGCAATAGGCTTTTCAACTATTTACAGAGTCTAGAAGAATAAGATAAAGCAGACAAGGATGCTTCATAAAGTTCATGGCAAAATAGAATTAGAAGATAAGTTTATTTTGGTGCAAACAATTGAAGTCCATGCCTATGAGAGGTCTTCAAATGGCTCACAAAAATGTATATTATAAAAAACCTTGGGTGCTGGCACTGTGGTGCAGTGGGTTAACGCCCTGGCCTGAAGCACTGGCATCCCATATGGGTGCCGGTTTGAGTCCCGGCTGCTCCACTTTCCATCCAGCTCTTTGCTATGGCCTGGGAAAGCAGTAGAAGATGGCCCAAGTGCTTGGGCCCCTGCCCCCACATGGGAGACTTGGAGGAAGCTCCTGGCTTCTGGCTTCGGATTGGTGCAGTTCCGGCCATTGTGGCCAACTGGGAAGTGAACCTCTGGACGGAAGACTTCTCTCTCTCTCTCTGCCTCTTCTCTCTCTGTATAAGTCTGACTTTCAAATAAATAAATAAATCTTTAAAAAGAAAACCCTTGAACTTTTGAAATGGCCTTGTACGTGAGCGCATGCATGCTTTTATAATTCTATTCACAGACATCTCCCACAATGAGATAGATTAGCTCCAGGGGTGAAAACATTAATATCTTCAAAACTTCCCAAACTGTCACACTAGAATCCTTGTCTCACGTTCTGCTTCTGAGAGAAGCCAGATTAAAACAACCATATGCACTGCTGGAGGGAAAGACACCTGTTGGTCCTTGTATGAGGGGAAACACCAGGCAGAGTCAGGAGGGAAGGCTGCTGGTGGCAGTGGGTGTTTTCCCCAGGTGTTTTCTGAGTAATACACATCCCACACCCTTGCTGAACATACAGTGATGGCAGACGGCTTCACATACCTAGGAATCAGCTGACGAGCAATCGTTTTACACTAACAGAAATGTGATAGTCTAGATGTCACTGGTTTTCAAAGTATGGTTGCTGGGCTAGCATCAGCAATGGGATATTGGAAATGAAAATTCTCAGGCACACTCCAGCACTCAGGAAATCTGGAGGCAGGTTCCATAGTACCTTGTGCCTTGACAAGATTTCCGGGTGATGCTGACGCACACTCAAGTCTGGGAAGCACTATAGAAAAGTGACCATGGAAATGACCAGGCCCCATGAAGGTGGGGCCAAATCATGGGACACTGAGAGCTTCTTAACTGAGTTTTGCTTTGAGACATGGCATCTACCCTTCTGAGATTATCTTAATTGCCAGCCTGTGAAGCAGGGGTTAACATGGTCATAAGGGACCATGAGAATGAAAGACATTCATGTGCATGGAAGGTCTTCATCACTGTTAAAATGCCATAGGAAAACAAGGCAGCAGCTTCCAAACAACCAGCAGCAAAAGCAAGAGAACAGCTAGGTTGGAGGTTCCAGCACATTCTGAACAGCCCTCCTCGGGTTTGAACAGCTGCTGGAATCAGTCCCACATCTCAACAGATCCAACAGTCACTTGCCTGCCCTTCCAACTCATGTGAGAGCCTTTTCTCTTCTTTGCCTGCAGCCGCCTGGGACTGGGCTCTGAGATTAGCGGTCACTTCAGTGTGATGCCCGCCGTGGTTGTGACTGCAGATGGCCATGATTTACAAAGAGCGTGTTGAAAAGATGCCTGGCTGGGTCTGGCTCGGCCATTTCTCATCGCACTGTCTCTTCAAAAGAACTGGTGAAAGAGAAAAGGCTGAGGAGGGGGACAGGAATGAGAAGAGGACTGGATCCTCCCTTCGTGACCTGCAGGCTGCTTCTTCCCTCTCCGCGTGGCTTCCTCCAGGGCTTGCCGCTACTGGTCAGAAATGAAGGTCACAGACAGAGCAGGGTCTGCGATCTGGACAGGAGGCTTGATCCAGATGCAGGGAGCTGCTTGCTTGTGCTTCTCCCCTGCTTGCAGAACAAAAGAGTGTAGCATCCAAACAGCCCTGGAGCCCTGCAGGGAAGGGCTGTCAGAGGGCTCTCAGGGACAGGGCCACGGTGCATGAATATCAAAGAGCTCCCCCTCCTCATTGGTGGACTGTCATGGTTCAGCTGCATCTCCCAGATTCCTGAATGGCCTTTGAGGCTGAGTGCTGCAGAGACTGATGAGCATAGTAAATATACAAAGGGGCCCTGGCGGATTCTGCAGGCTTCCCTGGCATCCCAGGCATCCCAGGGAGGAGGCTGATTTCTCTCTCTGCCTGTACCTATCATGTACTAAGATTTTAATGGCAAAGAAAGATTGAAAACCAGGAAGACTTCCTTGTTGTCAATTTTGTTTCTTTAAGTATAAAAGCTGGGAAGAAGCAATGCTATTCAGTGTGCAAGATGGGGGTGGAGAGTGGTACCTGCAATTGACGTATTTTCTTCTATAGATGCAGACAAGAAGACCTCCAAATTTTGAGATTTAAGCATCTTAGCAATTCTGTTTGCTAGAATATATGGAAGATCCTAGTCTTTGGATATATGGAGTACAGTTCTAAGCACAAAATTCTGAGAACTGTTGTTACTGATGCCTAAGCTGATTCTCAGGTGTTTAAGCCTTTCAGCCAAGCAGTGTGGCCTGGCGCAAGTTCCAGAAGCACCGACTGAAGTGATGTCACACTTCTAGCTCCCAGGTTCTGACATGAGGCCAGGGAGAAGAAGAACAAACACAATTGTCACCCAAAGGAGAAAGGATGAATGATTGTCTTTCTTGATGTGCTGAACAAATTTTGTACATTGGTTTAGATCTCGTAACAATAC
This sequence comes from Oryctolagus cuniculus, assembly GCF_964237555.1. Classification (NCBI taxonomy): domain Eukaryota; kingdom Metazoa; phylum Chordata; class Mammalia; order Lagomorpha; family Leporidae; genus Oryctolagus; species Oryctolagus cuniculus. The sequence continues at coordinate 74,351,936 of NC_091446.1, read as the reverse complement.
CAAGAAAGGAGGGAAGGAAAGAAAGGAGGCAGGGGGAAGGTGTTAGCCCCTTGCCTCCTGGATCTATGCAGACAGCGTGAAAAATATCACCAGCTCTGGCACTACCACAAGAAAGACCGAGAAATGGCAGAATAATCACAAATAGGAAGAATAGCTCAAGCCTGTGGTTTTATAAACACAATGTCTCTTTCCTCCTGACTGGCACTCTCCTAAGCCCGCAGCCATGGTTTTTCACATTTTTTATTTGTACAGATGCCAATTTAGCTCAGGGAACAAAATAAACCACAGCTCTCAATTAAATAGACTCTGAAAACTGGAAGTTCATGTTTGGCCAGAGGTTTACTCACATTAAGCTGAGGTCTGCAGCCAGGGAATCCCGTTTAGCTTTCCTTTGTATGTTGTTTCCACTGTAAGAGGATCAGGGCTGATGCATTATCTCCAATTGTAAGGATTTGGGGAATCTGTATGTACGATGTGAAGCTGTAGAAATTCAATACTGACCATCTTACAGCAATGGGACTACAAATAAAGACTGTATTATGCCTCCCTGAGATCTCAAAGCGGATCAGTGATATTTGTAAGAATGTCCAGTAATTTGTGATACTCTTTACTTTCTGTACATATTCACTAGAGTCCTCCCCTGTGGTGGCCCTGCATTGGATCGTCAGACAGTAGAACCAAGAATTATCCCAAAAGTGCATTCAATGAATGTCCCCTAACCTCCACACTTAGAATTCAGGGTTTGCAGGGAAGAGAGTAGATAAAAGTGTCTGGTGACACAGAGCATCCTGAAAGAAAAAATATCAGGACCTAAACTCCATTCTTCTGTGAGGTTAAACGTCTTTATTACAACCCTGTTATCATGTCCTTAACATTCATCAAAATGTTGTAAGGGTAGAGGTTCTATCCAGACGATGCTTAGGATTCGTTACTCAGTTGGACACTCCAAGTCTGATGAATGGACAGGGCATTTCCATTTAGGGCAGCGTGTCCAGCCCATTCAGAGCAGGTAAGGATGGATGCCTACCTTCTGAACTTGACTCAGGGGCTTCTTATTTCTCCCATACTTGTGGGTGCTCCTGTCTCAAGAGCTGGCCACTGCCATTTGTTGATTCCTTCTCTTCGCCTCTGGTGTAGGACCTTTATTCCTTTAAACTCCCTTACCTTCCCAGTACCCTGAACTCTCCAAACACACATGCACATGCATAAACAGGTACATGCACCCAGACAAATGCATGTGCACACACATATCACAAATTGCACTTTCCTTCCCCTAGTCTTTCAACTGAATAAATCATCACTCCATTCTCCCCATCATTTTTCTGGAAAGAGCTGGGAGTGGTTGGGTTCCTGAAGGTCAATGAAGGGATGGAGGTAAAAGAGTGAAAACAGAGGAGCTGTTCAGGAGACACTAAAATATCTGTGCAGTGAAGGTAGTGGGGACAAGGATTGAGACAGTGAAGAGGGTGAGAAGGAGTCAGACTCATGGAGCGTAGAGGATTTGCTGATGTGCTGGATGTTGGCTGAGAGGGAAATAGAATGATGATTCTTACATTTTTGTTTTGAGTAGCTGGGTGGATGTTGGTGCTGTTGACAGAGATAAGGGAGCCAGGGAGAAGTTTCAGCAAGAGGTAGCCATCAGGAGGTCATGTTTGAATATAAACCTTGAAATACCTACCACACATTCAAACAGAAATGCTGAATAGACAGTTACATTTGTAAATGTAGAGCCAGGGACATAGACCTAGGAATTAATCATACATCATAATCTATGTACCCTCAGGCTGGTGAACAGGAACATTTCAGGAAAATGAAATGCACTTAGGACCTAATATGTGCCAGGAATAATGAGCAAGTTAAAACACGGGGAGACTGAGAAACTTGTTCAAATCTCTAAGCTAAGTAAGTCTCTCAACTATTCTTGTTGAACATTTATTAGGTGCCCAACATGTTCCAAATACTCTGGGTTCTTAAAGACACTAGGATCAAAGAGATAATTGGAACAGAATAAATGCTGACTGCTAGTTATTATTATTATCCATATTTGAGGAGCTAATCATGCAGTGGAAAAGAGAAAGGCATGAATATAATTATGGAAATTGTCATAAAAGCAACATTAGAGGCAATACAAAGCATTATGACAGTATCAAAGAAGTCTGCCTGATCCAAGAAAGAGGGTCTGTGTGCCCCTGACAGCCACCCACCCTCTATTTGTCCACTGTACCTGTAATTAGGCCAAGGGCACCCGAAGACACTGTAACTCAATTATATGGCTCCTAATGGTACTTAATGCAGTGAGGGTATTGCTGTGCTAGAACCAGGACTTCACATCTCCATGAAAGGTGAAGACCTGGACAGCCCTACTGCTACTTCAAAGACCCAAGTATTTCCTCTCTACTGGTGTGCTTGTATCTGCAGACTCTTAACTTAGTGATGGAAGAATCCATGCCTCTCCTCTGTCTCATTAGAGGAAGCAAGATGAGAGCTGTACCTCAGTGTCTTGGCAGAAAAGACACAAAATGCAGATCACCTTAATAGGAACATTACATGTGTGCTTCATATCACAGACTGTTCTGAGTACTTTCCTTATGCTGTTTTACATTATCCTCCAACAATGATGTGAAATTATTAGCCTCATTTAATGCATGGGGCACCAAGATCACCCAGTGTCATAAGTGGTAGAATGAGGATGTGAACGAAACCATGTAACCTCAAATGTTGCACTCTGGACCACTAGGTTATGCTAAATGAGTATTTCATTAAGGGGCACCACATTTACCTTCATTGTTTTGTATTCCTCTGCATACCAGCATATAAATCCAGAAGAACATGTACCCAAGGAAGAAAGTCACCTATCATATGTCCTCCAGCTCAACCTACCTTCCCTCAGCTCTATCCCTCCCTCTCACTCTGTGTAAACACTGTCCCAATTTACATAATAGTTTCTTGTTTCTCTGCACAGACCTGATTTTTTTTTTTTTTTTTTTTTTGACAGGCAGAGTGGACAGTGAGAGAGACAGAGAGAGAAAGGTCTTCCTTTGCCGCTGGTTCACCCTCCAATGGCCGCCGCTGCAGCCGGCGCACCGCGCTGATCCTGGCAGGAGCCAGGAGCCAGGTGCTTTTCCTGGTCTCCCATGGGGTGCAGGGCCCAAGCACCTGGGCCATCCTCCACTGCACTCCCTGGCCATAGCAGAGAGCTGGCCTGGAAGAGGGGCAACCGGGACAGAATCCGGCGCCCCAACCGGGACTAGAACCCGGTGTGCCGGCGCCGCAAGGTGGAGGATTAGCCTATTGAGCCACGGCGCCGGCTCTGCACAGACCTGATTTTACACTGTTCAGAAACTTGCAAAATTTAATGGATTCCCTGTAGATACTAGGAACCCTTTCCATTTTGCTGCCAGTTGTAGGCTGTTAAACTATCCACCAATCTGCTGATAAAATACAATAATGTGATTTATCTCTAAGCACAGGAGAAACATCTCAACAAATTGGATTTACTTTATCTTCTAAAAAAATGTTGTTTGGGGTTTTCCACGATGTCCTTTTTCACAGCATTGTCCTCATGATAAGTTGAGATGACTTTGAGAAAAAGAAGAGAACTTCATTTGCACCCACTCCCCCTTCTGATTCTGGAAAGATTTATCTGCCCTGTATTCTCTCGAGATCCTTACCTGAGTTCCCAGAGTGGGACTCTCTGATGTTCTCCCCTTCTGCTTCTATCCTGACCATGGGCTGTACCCTTGGGAGAGGGATTCAGGGACTAATTAATTCATTAAGTCCTCACCGCTCTCTTGTTCTGGGTCCATCAACCTCAAGACCATAAGGACCATGGTAACCCAGGTTCTTCTGCTAATTTCCAGCCTTCCCCACTGTGCCCTTATTCACTTGCAGCTGAGACCTCACCCACTTGCCCAAATCCTGATCCTTTCTAGAGAGCTCAGTGGAGTCCAGAGTCATTGTAACCTCTCCCTTTAGTCTTTGTCCTGAATGTTTCCCAAACCTCTTTTATTTGCCTATTCCCTGGGCAGCACAGCTTTATCCATAGCTCCGTACTCAGGGAAGAATGCTCTTCTGGCAGCTCTCCTCCTTATTTCAGGGTGTATTTTGTGGTTTGTTTACATGACTATAGGAAAGTTGTGATGGGTCAGCATTGTGGCACAGCATGTAAAGCTGCCTCCTGTGATATCAGCATCCCATATGAGTGCTGGTTCAAGTCCAGGCTACTCCACTTCTGTTCCAGCTCCCTGCTAATGTACCTGGGAAAGCAGTGGAAGATGGCTCAAGGCCCTGGGCCCATGCATCCATGTAGGAAATCCAGATGGAGTTCCAGGCTCCTGGCTTCGGCCTAGCCTAGCCCTGGAAGTTGTAGCCATTTGGGGTGTCAATCAGCGAATGGAAGGTCTCTCTTTCTCTTTCCCTCTTCCTCTCTCTTTATAACTTCACCTTTCAAATAAATAAATTAACAAAATAAATAGAAGAATTGTGGTGGATGAAAGAAGACAGGTATATTGCTTTGTATGTGCTGCCTTGCCTATTCTCATACCCTGACTCCTCCATTTCAATCAGAATCCCCTCTGGGCCCCCAACTCGAATCAGTCCTTGCATTTCTCCTTCTCACTGTTGTTGTACACTGATCATTGTTGCATTCAAAAAGACATCTGGAGCCTTCATCTCTGTGTTGTCTCCACCCCAAACTGCCATTACCTTGGACAACTTCATCATCCACATGAATGGCTCATTCTCCTCCATTCACATCATCACATGACAACACAACCTGATTTATCATTCCCTGATTTTCTTCCCACTTTGAGGATCACCTCCCATGACCACATCCTGGATTTTCTTCTAGAGCTGTGCTGCCTCTGATGCTTACATTCAAAAATCATATCCTTTTTGGTTAGTCCTTCTCTTCTACTAAACATGATCTTTAATCTCTTCCAGACCTTTATTCCACAGTCACTTCTTTGTTCGTATGTTGACCATGACCTTGCCTTCCTCCATCATCTATGTCAGTGGTCTTGGATCACAGGGCCAATCATTTCAGTGGAATTTCCCCCATATTTTCATTTGTGCTTTCCCTTTTCTTTCATTACACCATCCAGGCTAATGTGCATGACCTCAGAGATAATGGACACAGGATATAAGAGTGAGTGAGGGTTGAGAAGAGTGGATAAGTTGAGCTTGCATCTACTATGTAATCATTTGTAGAAGCCAAACTCTTTGTCCCTTCTAAAGGAAATTACCCTACTCTTGACTCTTACAAATGCAGTCATTAGCCCTCTGCAGCAATTCCCAACCATCATTCATTATACTGAGTTGGGCCCCTTAACCACAATCCACAAAATCACGATCAACTAATTCTATGAATCCAGCACTCAGTAGATAACCTATGAGGTGACCTAGGACAAACCATTCTGCCCAAGCTGGGACAAGATAAGCTCATCAAATTGGTATTCTCTGAAAGTTATTACATACAGAGAAGTCAAGTAGTTCATAATGGGAAATGAGAACAAAAAATAGATTTCAAGAAGCCTCAAAGTAGATCGGTGGCCATGAGGAACCCTGCAGAGACAAGAACAAGCCAAAACTGTAGGAGATGAAAGTCATGCAAAATTGAAAATCCTAAATAAGCTGCAAATTCTTTTTTTTTTATTTAAAGATTTATCTATTTGAAAGTCAGAGTTACTGAGAGAGAGGACAGACAGAGAGAGAGGTCCCCTATCCCCTAGCCCACTCCCCAGATGGCTGCAACAGTTAGGGTTCGGCCAGGCCAAAGCCAAGAGCTTCCTCCAGGTCTCCCATGTGGGTGCAGGGACACAAGCACTTGGATCATTTTTCCACTGCTTTCCCAGGCCATTAGCAAGGAACTGGATTGGAAGTAGAGCAGCCAGGACTTTAACTGGCACCCACATGGGAGACCAGCACTGCAGATGGTGGCTTTACCGGGTGTGCCGTAGCACCGGCCCCAGTTGTGAATTCTTTACACTAGAAACTTAAATCTCTTTTTCAACCCTTCCCTCTTCCTTATGTCTTCTACCTAGTTCGGTCAGTTGGTCATTAACTACAGTCACCTCTGCCTGTGAACCCTGTCCTTTCCCTTCTTTCATCTGCCATTACTCTACCAAGGCTGCTTTGCCTTCAGATAAGCTCTGCTTGAGAATCATCCAGTTGGTCACCACGCGTTTATCTCTCTCCCATACACTCCTCATTGCCACTAGGGTTGTTTCATAGAAAACAAACCTGACTTCCGCCTTCCATCTTTAAATACCTCAGTAGTCTCCCCACTGCCGTCATGACAGTACAGTGTCCAGCATCCTTCTTGCTGAATTCATGCTGAAAATCTGAGTCATTAAGAATGCTTAATGCATGGGTGATTCCATTTATATTGTCATCACTTTTACTATGTCCCCACCTTATCAATACCATAGCTATCATCATCTCCCTCTGATGCTTCCATGATCCCTCCACTTTAACACACCCAGTTCCTCTGTGGCACTTGACTTGAGCCATCACTATTGCCTCCCAGGATCTACGTTAGCAGGAAGCTTGAGTTAGGAGTTGGAGGTGGGTATTGAACCTAGGCACTCGGATATAGGATGTAAGTGTTCTAATCACTAGGCCAAATGTCCATCCATCATATTGTTTTTCTTAAACTAGATCACTAGGAAGCTCAGACCTGTTTGATCTGATTTCACTGAGTATTGTGAATTCTTTTAGTTCAGTTGGGAAGAAAGCTACAAGATCTTGCTTAAGCATAAAAGGGAGGATTTGTTAAAAGCAGACAGATGAGCAGAGAGCAGATAGGCAGCTGACTCTCAGCAATGAACAGGAAGCAGAAGCTGATGCCACCTTCCCCTTTCCTCAAGGCCAACTGTTTCTCTTCCTTCACAGATAGGCCTTATTTGCTTCTAGGTCACATAGTAAAAGCCATGGTAATTTTTATTTTCTCCTTTCAATACAGTGGGTCAGACTGAATGCTCTCTCTATTTTTTAACGATTTATTTATTTATTGGAAAGGCAGAGTTAGAGAGAGGCAGAGGCAGAGAGAGAGAGAGAGAGGTCTTCCATCCGCTGTTTCACTCCTCAAATGGCCACAATAGCTGGACTGCACCAATCTGAAGCCAGGAGCCAGGAGTTTCTTCCGGGTCTCCCATGCGGGTGCAGGGGCCCAAGCACTTGGGCTATCTTTTATTTATTTCTTTTCTTTTCTTTTTTTTTTTGACAGGCAGAGTGGACAGTGGGAGAGAGAGAGAGACAGAAAGGTCTTCCTTTACCGTTGGTTCGCCTTCCAATGGCCACTGCAGCGGCATGCTGCGGCCAGCACACCGCGCCAATCCAAAGCCAGGAGCCAGGTGCTTCTCCTGGTCTCCCATGCGGGTGCAGGGCCCAAGGACTTGGGCCATCTTTCACTGCCTTCCTGGGCTGCAGCAGAGAGATGTGCTGGAGGAGGAGCAAGCGGGACAGAATCTGGCGTCCCAACCGGGACTAGAACCTGGGGTGCCAGAGCCGCAGCTGGAGGATTAGCCTAGTGAGCTGCCACACCAGCCTATTTGTTTGTTTATTTATTTATTTATTTATTTTGACAGGCAGAGTGGACAGTGAGAGAGAGAGACAGAGAGAAAGTTCTACCTTTGCTGTTGGTTCACCCTCCAATGGCCGCCATGGCCTGCGCACTGATCCGATGGCAGGAGCCAGGTACTTATTCTGGTCTCCCATGGGGTGCAGGGCCCAAGCACTTGGGCCATCCTCCACTGCCCTCCCGGGCCACAGCAGAGAGCTGGCCTGGAAGAGGGGCAACCGGGACAGAATCCGGCACCCCGATCGGGACTAGAACCCGGTGTGCTGGTGCCGCAAGGCAGAGGATTAGCCTAGTGAGCCGCGGCGCCGGCCCTATTTATTTATTTTCAAAGAAACCTATTTTGATAAAGTTATATATTGCTGTATTACAGAAAAAGAATTACTGAATACCTGGGTGAAGCTTTTCCTCCCCAATAATTAAAGTTATATAATAAGTATGAAATACATGGCTTTCATAATAACTGGACTCTTCTTCATAAAAATGCTCTACTTATTTTTTTAATTTATGTTTTT